>NC_139226.1:9511717-9549742 GCF_055691185.1 Crinia signifera
TGACATGATGTGAGCAGGGGAATGGAGGCAGCAGGAAGCCACAGACTGAGAGTTATATAGTGGGAGGAGCAGGGTCCCCAGCAGCACAGAGTATATCAGGAGATGTGTGATATGTCATTGAGGACAGAGCTGCATGTGACAGGGGCAGTGACATGATGTGAGGAGGGGAATGGGGGCAGCAGGAAGCCACAGACTGAGAGTTATATAGTGGTAGGAGCAGGGTCCCCAGCAGCACAGAGTATATCAGGAGATGGGTGATGTCAATGAGGACAGGGCTGCATGTGACAGGGGCAGTGACATGATGTGACTAGGGGAATGGAGGCAGCAGGAAGCCACAGACTGAGAGTTATATAATGGGAGGAGCAGGGTCCCCAGCAGCACAGAGTATATCAGGAGATGAGTGATGTGTCAGTGAGGACAGGGCTGCATGTGACAGGGCCAGTGACATGATGTGAGGAGGGGAATGGGGGCAGCAGGAAGCCACAGACAGAGTTATATAGTGGGAGGAGCAGTGTCCCCCAGCAGCACAGAGTATATCAGGAGATGAGTGATGTGTCAGTGAGGACAGGGCTGCATGTGACAGGGGCAGTGACATGATGTGAGGAGAGGAATGGGGGCAGCAGGAAGCCACAGACTGAGAGTTATATAGTGGGAGGAGCAGGGTCCCCCAGCAGTACAGAGTATATCAGGAGATGAGTGATGTGACAATGAGGACAGGGCTGCATGTGACAGGGGCAGTGACATGATGTGAGGAGGGGAATGGAGGCAGCAGGAAGCCACAGACTGAGAATTATATAGTGGGAGAAGCAGGGTCCCCAGCATCACAGAGTATATCAGGAGATGAGTGATGTGACAATGAGGACAGGGCTGCATGTGAGAGGGGCAGTGACATGATGTGAGGAGGGGAATGGTGGATGCAGGAAGCCCACAGGCTGAGAGTTATATAGTGGGATGAGCAGAGTCCCCAGCAGCACAGAGTATATCAGGAGATGAGGGATGTGTCAGTGAGGACAGGGCTGCATGGGACAGGGGCAGTGACATGATGTGAGGAGGGGAATGGAGGCAGCAGGAAGCCACAGACTGAGAGTTATATAATGGGAGGAGCAGGGTCCCCAGCAGCACAGAGTATATTAGGAGGTGACTGATGTGTCAGTGAGGACAGGGCTGCATGTGACAGGGGCAGTGACATGATGTGTGGAGAGGAATGGGGGCAGCAGGAAGCCACAGACTGAGAGTTATATAGTTGGAGGAGCAGGGTCCCCAGCAGCACAGATTATATCAGGAGATGAGTGATGTGTAAGTGAGGACAGGGCTGCATGTGACAGGGGCAGTGACATGATGTGAGGAGGGGAATGGAGGCAGCAGGAAGCCACAGACTGAGAGTTATATAATGGGAGGAGCAGGGTCCCCAGCAGCACAGAGTATATCAGGAGATGAGTGATGTGTCATTGAGCACAGGGCTGCATGTGACAGGGGCAGTGACATGATGTGAGGAGGGGAATGGAGGCAGCAGGAAGCCACAGACTGAGAGT
Organism: Crinia signifera; assembly: GCF_055691185.1. Taxonomy (NCBI): domain Eukaryota; kingdom Metazoa; phylum Chordata; class Amphibia; order Anura; family Myobatrachidae; genus Crinia; species Crinia signifera. The sequence continues at coordinate 9,513,250 of NC_139226.1, forward strand.
TATATAGTGGGAGGAGCAGGGTCCCCCAGCAGCACAGAGTATATCAGGAGATGGGGGATGTGTCAGTGAAGGCAGGGCTGCATGTGACAGGGGCAGGGACATGATGCGAGGAGGGGAATGGAGGCAGCAGGAAGCCACAGACTGCAGCACAGAGTATATCAGGAGATGTTTGATTTGTCAGTGAATCAATGTTAGATGGTTTTGTCTCCAATGCTGGAGATCCCGTGGTTGTCCACCATTGATGAAAGAGCCCTCATTGTTTTTGTTTTTTTGTGTTTAGTTCATGCTGGGACACAGAACCTAGCTACATCCCCAATGTTAACAGAGAAGCTCCACCCCGAAGAAGCAGAGGCAGCACAGCAGAGGCAGTCAGGGGCATAGCATACACCTGCGCAGGTATATGTAACCAATATCTCTGAATTCTATTATCATGTAGTGTTCTAGATTGGTTACTAGCATTGCTCAGTGTGCTGAGGGAAAAAATGTCTTGTTTTACTTACCCAGTATTTAACCCCTCCCTCATGCACCTGGGAAATGCTACTGAACTAATTGAGCATCTACCACTATCTGTATGGACAAAATGAACTGTCTGGGCCCTTCTAGAGGCTGGGGCCCGGGACAGCTGTACTCACAGCACCCCCCTATAGGCGGCCCTGGTTAAATCACCCTGTGGCTTTATCACTTGTATAAATGATTGGATTTCTGTACATTGGTATAAACTTAATGGCAATAAAACCACATGTAAACAAATAAATGAAACCGGCACACGGCAAATAATGTGAGAAATGGATTTAGTCATCGACCGAGGCGGTGAAGGTGGTCAGAATGGGTGGGGTGCCGGGGAGCAGGGGGGGGGGATTTTTCTGCTCATCTTCTTACTTAGTAACAATGTGGTCATATATACACAGCGCCGACACGGACTTTCTCCAGGATTTTCGCTGACTATATAAATCTGTAACAGGCTGTTAAATAACAGCTTAGTGTAATACTGGTGAATTTTCTAAAGTCAATGAAATGTGAGGGCAGCGATTGCAGTTACCAGAAATCAGCGTTACATCATTGTGACTTCCCTGTGCGGCCGGCCTGTACTAGTAATGATTATATCGCAGCCTGTGTGCAGGAAACAGATTGGTACAGTCAGCAGAATGCCTGGAGAAAGTCCGTGCCTGCAGCGTGTATATGTCACCACATTGTTACTAAAGGGGTGTACAGTACACACAGGGAGATTTGGGCAGGAAATTTTGGCTAGATAGTCAAAATCTCCTAGAAGGTTAGCCAAAATCTCCCTATTTTTCTCCTGCTTAGTCAGTATTGTCTAGCAGAGATTGCTTAGCATAGATTGCTGTGCAGGAGATTTTCACTAGGTCATAGACTATCATTACTAAGACAAAATCCCTTAGTCAGAATCTCTTGTACCGTACATTTAGCCAATATTGCTTATGCCCTCACTAGCATGCTTATACTTACACATCCCCTTGCATGCAGCCAGGGCCGCCAAGAGAAATCCTGGGCCCCGGTACAACAACTTCCTGGGGCCCCCACAGATGGAGCTCCCCTCACATTCTGCGGACCCGTTGTTACGCCACTGCTTCCAAGGTGGATACAGGGACAAACATTTACACCGTAATGTCTATTACACATGTCACACACCCATTACATATTATACCACATGCTTATTACATGTTATGACACACACCCTAATGCTTATTGCATATTAGGGGGTCAACATGCTCATTGCCATGGGTTTAACCTGCTCCGCCAGGGGTTACATGCTCCGCCAGGGGTTACATGCTCCTCCAGGGGTTACATGCTCTGCCAGGGGTCAACATGCTCTTTGCCATGGGATTAACCTGCTCCGCCAGGGGTTACATGCTCCTCCAGGGGTTACATGCTCTGCTAGGGGTTAACATGCTCATTGCCATAGAGTTACATGCTCTGCCATGGGTTACATTCTCTGCCAGGGGTCACATGCTCCGCCAGGGGTTACATCCTCCGCCAGGGGTTACATGCTCCTCCAGGGGTTAACATGCTCTGCCATGGGTTAACATGCTCATTGCCATGGGATTAACCTGCTCCGCCAGGGGTTACATGCTCCTCCAGGGGTTACATGCTCTGCCAGGGGTTAACATGCTCATTGCCATGGAGTTACATGCTCTGCCATGGGTTACATTCTGGGTTACATTCTCTGCCAGGGGTTACATGCTGACTTCCAGAGTCGGATCTCAGCCCCAGCAGCATGGAGGGAGGCAGCAGACACAGAGCAACCAGCCCCCCACCTTCCACCTTGGAACACAGTGACCTGGACATGGGTGGGGAACCAGGTCTGGGACTGCTGGGCTGGAGACATGGCACTGACATCTGCTGCTGCTGGTGGCGGTTGGGGTGGGAATGTGGGGAGTGGGGCTGGCTGGATTCTGCAGAGTGGGTGGTACTCCCGCGGGAGGTGGCCTCTCTCTGACCCAGTTCCTCACGGCACCCAGGAACAACCTACCCTAAGAATCCTCCAAGTCATGTGGCTGGCTCTCAGCAGGCCCTGGAGTTGGAGAGCGGAACGACACACTGCCTCCACACCGGCCCACATCCACACTCCCAATGCTGCCGCTGAACAGCTGATTCTGGCGCACTCAGAACCGGTGCACTCGCCACCACATAAAAAAAAAACCTGTGTGTCCAAACCAGGGCCCCCCTGACAGACTCGGGCCCGGGTAAACTGTACCTGCTCCCCCCCTCTATTCGGCACCCCTGCATGCAGCCAAACAGAAAATCATTGATGGTCACTAACCATCTAATAATTATTTTCCCGTTTGCAGAAAAAACTCAGGGGCAGATTTATTAATCTTGGAGAATAGATAAAGTGGAGATAAAGCGGAGAAAAGGTAAAAGGAGATAAAGCACTAGCCAATCAGCTGTGTTTGAAAAAGACAGTTGGGAGTTGATTGGCTGGTGCTTTATCTCCTTTTACCTTTTCTCCGCTTTATCTCCAGTTTATCTCTTCTCCAAGCTTAATAAATCTGCCCCTCAGTCTAGATGTCATGTGACGTCAGCCGCCAGCCCCAAGCAGGCATCAACACACCTGCTTGTGCCAGAGAACGCCCACTGTTTTTATGCTTCCGCCCCCTCCCTGCCCCTCCTGGAGCGTACGGCCTGGTGAGTGTGCAACAAGTGCAATAATATTGTGTTGCAATGACATTAACATACCTCCCAACTGTCCTGCTTTTTCCTGCTGGAACATCCTGTTTTTGGGGGACGTTCCCATGTCCCACCGGGAGTTGGGAGTCCCCCCTGTTACCCCCTGAGCAGCGGTGAATAGACAGGTTGAGGGTGTGGCTAGAAGCTCACAGAGCCTGTGGTCGTGCCCCCACAGCTGCAAAACGCCCCCTACCTGCCAGGCCACGCCCACAAATTTCGGGTGCACAGCACCTGCAGATGTCCCTTGGTGCCACTTTAGAAAGTTGGTACGTATGCATTAGTATGATCTCATATCCCACATATGGGTTCTGCATATCTTGTGGGCATTCCTGAAAATAATATCAACATGCAACATTGACAACATCAACATTCATCGTGTCGACGCTTATGAAATGATGACAGGAGTAGACATCCTGACTGGTTCTTTCTGACTGTAGACATATCATTCATATAGCCCCTCCCACAGCTTGACCCCTCCTATAACCCATCAGCCTGCCTCCTCCTATAGCCTGACCCCTCCCACAGCCTGACCCCCCCCCCACAGCCTGAATCCTCCTATAGCCTGACCCCTCCTATAACCCATCAGCCTGCCTCCTCCTATAGCCTGACCCCTCCTATAGCCTGACCCCTCCTATAGCCTGACCCCTCCCACAGCCTGACCCCCCCACAGCCTGAATCCTCCTATAGCCTGACCCCCCCCCCCCCACAGCCTGAATCCTCCTATAGCCTGACCCCTCCCACAGCCTAACAACCCTAAAGGTCCCCATACATGGTCCGTTCTGTACTTATATAGCACACATCGCATCACATGCCTTGTGCATGCCTTGTGCATGCGATGTGATGTGATGAAAAGCAAGTACAATAAGTATGTGCAGCACATACTTATTGTACTGTACGATGAGATGCTGCGGGAGCGCGCATCGCATAATACAGAACGGACGGACCGAGGATGGACCGTGTATGGGCACCTTACCTGTCAGTATACTGAGAATCCATCATTTTACATGTTGACATTTCAGATTTGGACTTTATGAACATGTTGACATTCTGCAGATGCTGACGCATTCCATGTTGACATTTCATACCAGTCGAAATTATGATTGCCAAAATTGGAAATACTGACATAAAAACTGAGCTTCCAGCAGGGGCAAACACAGGATTTTCAGAAGGGGGTTTCCAGAGGGGCGGAGAAAAGCACGGAGATGGACACTTAGGTGACCCAGTATATGCCGGGTCAGTTAAAGTATTATAAATAATATATATATATATATATATAATTTATAATACTTTAACTTTTTTTTTATCAAGGTGCTGTAAGTGAGAACATTTACAATGTGTAATGAGCTTACCTAAATAGTGTCTGGCTCCGTCCGTGGATCCCGCACGCGCCGGCTGGGGGGGGACGCTGGAAGATGACGTCACACCCGCACATAGTATGTATATACATACAGGGGCGTCAACAGCAGTGTATGACCCCTGGGCATAGCAATGTATTGGGGCCCCTACCGATCCTCCAGCGGTAGGGGTGGGGGAAGCTTTGATGTCCCGCGGGTGGTAGGGGGTATTATATCAACAGCTCAGCATGTAGGGCCTGGATCAGTAATTTCCACTAATTACCCCTTTACTGCACAGATGGTGGGAGATGGGGTGGGAGAAGGGGGCATTGGGCTGAATGAAGGGGCCCTGATACACAACTTCCCAGGTGGTAGAGGATGTTTAATACACAGAGGAGGGGTGTATAGTGGAGTGGGCTTATTATTCATAATTTTCTGGTGGGAGGACAGCTTGCTTGACTGCAGATATCTCCAGTTCCCAGAAATAGATTTCTTAGATTTTAATGGAATTTAAAACTAGAGAATCCCACCTACCAAATGGTATTGGGGACTAGGGGATCAGAGTTCAGGAGGCAGAGCAATCTGCCAACGAGTATATAAAACTACATACCAGGTGTGTGGAGCTGGAGCAGTAACCAGCTGCTGGAAGGCTGATATCTCTGGTTCTGGGAACAGTAGAAACAAGCTACTAGTGTCCCTCAAAGGGGGAGAGTCCCAGCTTTTGGAATATACCCTCAGAAAAACTCTATGTCAGAAAGAGCCTGAAATATCTGACTGGGAAAAGCAATTATCAGGCTTGGATGGGGTGCTTTGAAGTCAGATATCTCCGGTTCCCAAGGGCCGATTTTAAAATTCTTGTACCCTTGGAAATAGGGGACCCTCATCTTTCAGCCAAGGGGGGGGGGGGGGGAAGAAAGGGAGGTTTCTGGATACTCAGAACCAGCGGCGTAACTACATTTTGGGCGCCCCCCCCGCCGTTAAAGGGAGGGCGCCCAGCCACTCACCCGCCCCTCCGCCCGCCGCCCAAACCCCCGCAGTCTTACCTAGGTTCAGTACACGCTGGTCCCGGCTCCCTTCTTATGCTATGAGGACCACCACAAAATGCCCGCCCCCATACAGCAGACAGTTTCAGAGAACTGTGTGCTATATGGGGGCAGCCATTTTGTGGTGGTCCTCAGCAGAAGAAGGGAGCCGGGACCAGCGCGTACTGAACACAGGTAAAGACTGGGGATGGGGGGGTTTGCGGGGGTTGGTGCGGCGGGCGGCGGGGTTTAACTATAGCACTGCAGCCCCCGGCGCCCGCACATGCATAGCGCCCCCCCCCCGTGGTCGCGGGGGCTGCGGTGCTATAGTTACGCCACTGCTCAGAACCCCCCCCCCCCCTACATGAGCCACTGGCTTCCAGGCTAAAACACGCATTTCCTAATATTTAAAAATGAATATTAAAATGCAGTTGGCAGTAAATGTGTTTTAGCCCTTGAAGCCCAGCATCGATAATGAAAGATTTTAAATACTGTGATCAACATCGAAAATCGTCCACAATCGACCTTTAGTATATATCCCAGAGAAGGCGTGCTGCAGTAGTGACGTTACACTCAGACACCGCTCGCGTATAGCGCTTCTTCCATATTCCTTCCACCAGGCGTGACTCGCACCTGGAACACTTTACCCGTGAGGTCAGAGGTTTCCTGTGTGCCTTACATCTGTGTACCACAAGCCGCGGTGATGTCTGCCTGTGGAAGGCACGTTCCCATTGGTGGCGGCAGGCGGAAGAGGAAGAGGGCGTGGCCCCAGCACAGTTACTATATTTAGTTCATAACAAAACACATATGTTTAGTAAATAACATTCTGGCATTGGTACAGTACGGGGACATTGTAGCCCAAACCCCAGTTATATATAGTATACTATATGGACCTTATTCTGGTTAACATGCTGTGCTGCAATGTTTTCAGGGCTGCAAAGTTTTCAGCACTGTGGACCAGATTCTCTAAGCATCAAAAGTGATAAAATGGAGAGTGATAAACAGCCAGCCAATCAGCTCCTACCTGCCATGTCACAGACTGTGTTTGAAAAATATCAGACAGGAGCTGATTGGCTGTCTGTTTATCACTCTCTATTTTATCACTTTTGATGCTTAGAGAATCTGGCCCCCTGTCTTTTTTTCTGTTTTGTGCGAGGACAGGGCGGGCATCTGACATCCGGAGACCCGCATTTTGGGGGCATAGCCACGGGAACGCACATATAATTCTGAGTGTTCCCGTGGTTGCATCCCCTGACCTGCCGCCCAATGCCCGCTGCCCACACTGCTGTGTTAGAGCCCCCGGCAAGCACTCTGTTCGCCATATCTGCTCGCACACAGTGCATGCGCAGAACAAAAACATTGCACACCCGCGTGAATTCGCATGGGAGCGCATAGACCAGAATAAGGTCCTATCCGTATGGTGCAAAATGATTACTTTACATATTGTATTTGGATTTGGGGCATCCTTCCTTGCCGACTTTTCAATGTCCCTCTCGGGACAACAAAATGTGCAGGTCGCGGACAAGGCTGCCGTATCAAAGCCATGCCCCCAATCCACGCAAACGCCGCTATTCGCAGGGCTAAAATGACGTAAAATGGTGCAGTTCGCGTCATTGTAAATCAGGGCTAAAATGACGTAAAATGGTGCAGACCCGCGATTTACGGCACTTCTTTCCGCAGCTCCGGGGGGGGGATTGGGGATCGGGGGCTCTGAGGGGATTGCGGGGGCCTTGCCCACCTTCCCCGGGGGCCGGGACGGGTACCCAATATCACTCATTTTGACCCTTCTGAAGGATATCATTTAAATATCGCCCAGTGTGTATACTACGAATATTAAACAACGCCCTTCCACGGGCCGGTACCCACCTCCACCGCTGTCTGCCCATGCAGCTCAATCTGACTATTATCAGCTCATTTAGAAAGATCCAATTCATCCAATATCTGCACCGCGCATCCATTGTATATTGCAATTCATCCATGCCCCCAGCAGCGCACCAGATGCTTCCAGCCGCCCTCCTGCCACACCAGAATAGAGGTGGGAGGTGCAGTTAAAGGGATGTTCGCACGGACCGATTATGCTTGCAATTCGATCCCGACTCGATTGGGATTGAATAGGGATCAAATCGAACAGCAAGCAAAACGCATTTGATTTGGACTATACAGTATAGATTTGTACTACTATATATAGTCTTGTCTGCACAGTCTATTTTTCTATTCTATTCTATGCCGGGCATCAGGATCGAATCGGCATCAAATGTTGAATGCATGAAAACCGTTCGATGACCATTCGATTTTGATTTGATTTTGCTTATAAAACAATAGAGAGAGAGAGAGAGAGAATATGTACTAAGCCTTGGCGAGAGATAAAGTACCAGCTAATCAGCTCCTAACCTAAAGCTGGGTACACACTGCAATTACTGGGTACTTGCAGGACGATAGATTATATGTATCCCTATCCTGTCCTCATCTTACAGTCTATGTTTAAAAAGTGACAGTTAGGAGCAGTGTGACTGATACTTTATCTACCTCCAATTTATCACTCTCCAAAACTTAGCACATCGAAAAGAGAGAAAGAAAGAGGATAGGATAAAGACAGCGATATGAGGAGAGGCAGAACGCCGGGTGGACAGGAAATGTCCGTAATTATTGGACGCTGCATTCTGACTTTGCTTCCTCCGCCTGGTCGGATAAGGGGGCGTGGTCAATAGGTAGGTTGGCTGACATGATCGCCGTATCATTGTGGCTCCGCCTTTGCTATACAGCACTGTAAAGACATGCATTGTATAATGAGGGTGGGACTACAAGGATGCAATTCAGCACAAATTGTGTCATTGGGCCTTATTTTGGTGCAGGGCCGGACTGGCCATCTGGCACTTCTGGCAAATGCCAGAAGGGCCGATGGCCTTGTGGGCCGATTTTGTGCAGAAAGTGAGAACTTTCTGCAGCAGCATCGAGCCCAGTCCTGGCTTCACTCACTGTGCGCCGCTGACCGCGTCATTTGCATACGCGGCCGTACCTGGCCATCCAGTGACAGTCTGCAGCCAGCGTGGGTGGGGGGAGCTGGGAGGGCCCTCTCCCCACTTAAAGCACTGTAGCGGCAGTGCCGCACTATGACCTGGCCGCGACATCCCCCGCCAGGCGACATCCCCCCCTCGTTGTTGCAGTGACGGACCTGGGAGCCTGACAGCCACCGGGAGCCGCACACATGATGGAGGAGCTGCACTCACAGTCCGCGGCCGCCCGACAGTTTACAGCTGCCTGCAGGTTAGACAGGGGAAATGGATGGGGAGAGGTATCGGGAAACAACTCCAGGACCAGTGAGAGCAATGTGTGCGTGTGTGTGTGACTTCTATGTGTAACAGTGTGTGTGTGCGTGCTGTGTGTTACAGTGGGTGCATGTTGTGTGTACAGTGTTTGCGTACTGTGTGTGACAGTGGGACGGTGTTTGAAGTTGAACATTGTGTAATGCAGTGTGCATCTGTCCTCAGAAAGGAAGGTGTCAGGCCAGTTCAGCAGCCTTGTGGTCTCCATAAAGCATTAATAAGTTTACTCCAGGGTGGATTGAACTACTTCAAGTTTATATGTGACCGCTGCAAACCAATCCATCCATGACAGGAGTTCCCTGTGTGTGTCATAATGTGTAATATGCATAATGGATTGTGTCGTAGTCTGTAATGAACATCATGGTGTGTTCCATACTGTGTAATGCCTCCTTTTTGTGATGCCACGCCTCATTTCCATGAGGCCACACCCCCTTTTTGGTGCGCGGCTTCACCGCGAAAGGGTCCCGCCTACTGCGGGTGGGCCTGTGTGCTCAAAATGCCAGGGCCGATTTCTGGTCCCAGTCCGGCCCTGTTTTGGTTCATTCTTTCTGTCAAAATCCTTCTTAGATGGACAAAACCATGTGCACTGCAGGGGGACAGATGTAACATGTGCAGAGAGAATTAGATTTGGGTGAGTTATTTTGTTTCTGTGCAGGGAAAATACTGACTGCTTTATTTTTACACTGCAATATAGATCTCATTTTGAAGTAAAACCCCACCCAAATCTAATTATCTCTGCACAAGTAACATCTGCCCTACCTGCAGTGCACATGGTTTTGCCCATCTAAGAAGGATTTTGTCAGAAAGAATGAACCAAAATAAGGCCCATTGTGTCCCCCTTGGTCTGGCCACTCTTGTTGTGTAAGTGGGCAGCTGAGAGGGGGGATGTTGAGAGCTGGGGGGGTGCGGTGGACCTGTCCACCCAGCCATTCCAGGAGAGTCGACAAGAGTGCTGCATATTTGTACATTATTAATAACTGAGGTGAGCAAAATATGTCTGTGGTTGACAGTCAATAGGTCAACACAATATGGTCGACACAAGCAAAAGGTCGACATTGCAACGGTCGACACACAAAAAGGTTTAAGTGAGTTCACTCTGATTGGCCGAAGCATGATGGTACAGTAATTGGGGATCCATGTGCTCAGATGTCGACAATGCATTGACACTAATAACCATAAAACTTGTGTCAGCTCTTTTTCAGTGTCAGCCTTGTGCATGTCAGCCTACTGATGGCGACCTTTACACTATCGACGCTATGATCCAGAAACGGAGTCAGATAACGTCATTTTGATTTTTACATGAATTGTAGCGTTTTCAGGAAGGAGAAACCACAGAAACGGTAATACTAAAGCAAAAATGTGATTGGTTCTTTTATCACCTCGCATCGTTTTACTAGGAGTGCCGATCAATTGTCTGTATATATATATATATATATATATATATATACATACATACATATATATTGCTAGACAGTATATTCCATTGCACTGTATAAAAGCATAGGGGTAACAGTGATAGCGATAGTGATAGGGAAAATAGTGATAATAGTGATAGCAATAATGGCGATAATATTGATTGTGATAATAGTGATAGCAATAATAGTGATAGTGATAATAGTGACAGCAATAATAGTAATAATAATAATGATTGTAATAATAGTGATAGCAATAAAAGTGATAATAGTGACAGCAATAATAGTGATAATAATGATTGTAATAATAGTGATAGCAATAAAAGTGATAATAGTGACAGCAATAATAGTGATAATAATGATTGTGATAATAGTGATAGCAATAATAGTGATAAAAGTGATAATATTGACAGTGATAATAGTGATAGCTATAATAGTGATGATATTGATAGTGATAATAGTGATAGCTATAATAGTGATAATATTTATAGTGATAATAGTGATAGTTATAATATTGACAGTGATAATAGTGATGATATTGATAGCGATAATAGTGATGATATTGATAGCGATAATAGTGATAAAATTTATAGCGATAATAGTGATAATAGTGTTAGTGATAAAATTGATAGTGATAATAGTGATAGCGATAAAATTGATAGTGATAATAGTGGTAGTGGTAATAGTAATAGCGATTGTGGTAATAGTGATAGCAATAATATTGATGATAGTGAGAATATTAATAGTGACAATATTAATAGTTATATGATAAAATTGATAGTGATAATAGTGATAGTGATAAAATTAATAGTGATAATAGTGATAGTGATAATTGTGATAGTGATAAAATTGATAGCGATAAAATTGAGTGATAATAGTGATAATATTGATAGTGATAAAATTGATAGTGATAATAGTGATAGTGACAATAGTGATAGTGACAATAGTGATGATTTTTTTATTTAGCCGCTATTAAAAAATGTGTGAATCAAACCTGAAAAGGTCACAACAGGCACCAGGTCGACTTGGACAAAAGGTTGACATTTAAAAGGGTCAACAATCAACAAAAGGTCGACATTTGTAAAAATTCAAGAGGGAAAAGGTGGAAACATGAAAAGTTCAACATGAGTTTTCCACGGGTTGTCAGCGTCGACACCTGTTGACATGTAACCCCAATTAGTGTAACCCGTACCCTTGCATTGCTCTGCTGGCACCTCTGTCTGCACTTTACCGTTCCAAAACCGTAGTCCAGTTAGATGATTAAATATGAAAAACTCCCCAAAAATTAATTTAAAAAACTAACATGTCGACCTTTTCATGTGAAGAAATTTCCCATGTAGACATTTTGACCATGGCGACCCATCGCATGTCGACTTTTTTGTCATTGTTTCCCTGTTGCATGTCGACCTTTTGGTGTCGACCTATTGACCGTCTGACCGTCTACCTAGATACTGTAGACGGGGCCCCACTGCCTCAAGGTCTCCGGTCACCCCCAAGGCTTAGTCCGGCCCTGAATATAAAGGGTTATGTAATGTATGCAGATATGAGGCTCGCGCCAGTATCGTGTGATAGGGATCTCGATGCTCGGTCCCTAGAGCAGAAATGTGACATAAATCACCCAGCTGATGGCAGGAAGTCAGAGGGGGAGTCGGAGAGATCTAGTCACATATACTGGGCCGGGAGGTGGGCCGCCCACCGCTGCTGTCATCAAAGGGGTTACAGCTTCTCCATATTGTAGATATCAGAGATTACGCAGAACAGGGTATATTATATTATCAGCGGAAGTTTCCAGGGGATCGAGAGGAGATTATAATCAGCGGCTACGAGGAAATGTGCAAACAATCAGCATTAAACATCCCATCACCTTACATGCCCTTTTTTCAGCATGTATCCCTTTAACATTTTACATTTCCTTAAAATAATACCTGAAATAATGACTCGGAGACTTAGGTTTGGCAGAACTTGTTAACTGATTTATTTTTGTAGTTTTTTAGTTGATTTTATTGTTTTATTAATTGATTAATTAATGGTGGCCAAGAAAGAACGGCTACTAACTAAACTCCACCCAACTACCCACGTAACAGGCCTAACTCATAACAAGCGGTATCCAACTCAACCTCGCCCCCTTTACTACCCACCCCTCCGGGTGAGGTTGCTGACCCCGACACGGGTGTTACAGCAACATGCCTAAATGAATGAGAGGTGAGTGCACCGAAAACAAGCCATGTACGTAAACTCAATAACTGATATCTAACTAATTTATTGAAAAACTGCCGTTCTTTCCCGCCTATCAGCTAACGCGATTAAAACAAACCACTATCTCCACCCAAAACCCAACAGGGAGGGCGGGCGGGAAATTCTGCAGGAAGAAGAGGAAGCCTCCTCCCCTTCCTGCTCCTATAACCCCTTTTCCCTCTGGCCAAACCTCCCTTTCCCATAGGATCCCCGAGTCACATGTCCATATGACATGCAGCTGAGGGATGTTTAACCCTCTACATGCCTATGCAGGCACTCCGTTCCTCTAAACATCCCATCACCTTACATGCCCTTTTTTCAGCATGTATCCCTTTAACATTTTACATTTCCTTAAAATAATACCTGAAATAATGACTCGGAGACTTAGGTTTGGCAGAACTTGTTAACTGATTTATTTTTGTAGTTTTTTAGTTGATTTTATTGTTTTATTAATTGATTAATTAATGGTGGCCAAGAAAGAACGGCTACTAACTAAACTCCACCCAACTACCCACGTAACAGGCCTAACTCATAACAAGCGGTATCCAACTCAACCTCGCCCCCTTTACTACCCACCCCTCCGGGTGAGGTTGCTGACCCCGACACGGGTGTTACAGCAACATGCCTAAATGAATGAGAGGTGAGTGCACCGAAAACAAGCCATGTACGTAAACTCAATAACTGATATCTAACTAATTTATTGAAAAACTGCCGTTCTTTCCCGCCAGAGCGGGGTACCAAAAGAACCCCGCACCGCCACCATCTAGACTATTGACTCAATACCTATCAACAGATCCTCCAAGAACATAAAGAGTCCCTCATCAACCAGATGAACCCCATCAGGCCGGAAAAGGTGTTTATGCCCAAACCTGATCCTATCATGAGCCACCACTGCCCCTCCGGAAGCTAACACCCATCGAGCTACAGCCGCATTAAGCTTCTTTCTGGATTCATCAATTGCCCTAGGATTATTAACCCCCCTCCAACATAGCCGGGGAACAATCAATGACCACACGATGGTGCATGTGGGCCAGGCCGATCTAATGGCCGCCAGATCCTCTAGAATCCAGTTGCGCAGATCTAACTGAGGTATCTTCCCTAGATCATTGCCTCCCAAGTGAAGCACTAGTACCGATGGTAAACCGTATTTACATGCGTAAAGCAAGAGGGAATCCTTGAGGGCCCCCCAGGACATACCCCGCACCCCTAACCACCTAATCAATCCGATGCAGGCAGAGGGGGGACCCTTACCTGCGCTAGCTAGCCTAGCCGCCCAATACACGAATGAGTGACCGACTACCCACACCTGGAGTCTATCCATCCCCAGACCTAAAGGAGAGATGTAAGAAAAATGAAATGGGGGTTAGAATGGACTGTTAGATTGGGAGCACCTTTACATATTTATGAGGATCTGCCAAAAAGAAAAAACAAATTTGATATGACTATTTGAGGCACGTCCAAACAGTGCCTAAGACATGCTCCAATCACGATTGGAGCCATACCAGGACACAAAAGGAAAGAGACAAACAGGGGGAAAGGGCAGGGTATTGGAGGGTAAAGGGTTGAAAGGTGTACTCGGCCGGAGAAAAAACGCTGGACCTGCTGAGGGACTTTGAATTAGACTATAGCCAAATTAGGTAGCACCAGATTCAGTCCGTCAGATCAGGCAAAAAAGCGGGAAAACTCCGGACGCTGGCCCAACAGCAGAGCGTAGTTAAGCCCCGAGTAGGGTGGACAAAGGGGAGGGGTAACAAATGACCATCCATCAACACGACAGTCACAAACAGACAACTCAGCAAACACTTATGACAGCAGATGTGGCCTAATATATTTCTTGTAGCTCGCCGAGCGCCATCTCCCTAGGGATTTAATGTCCTCAACCGACCAGCCGGCCTCAGATGCCGCAGTAGCGGCGCCTATTCTAAAGGAATGCGTCCCGAAGTCCCGTGGCGACAGGCCCAACCGAGACAGGCAACGCCCCAGCATCCATCGGAACTGGTACAACGTTAGGGGCGAACCATCATAATGTAGTAGCCAGGATCGCCCTGAGGAAGGCCTAACTAGCATATACAATGTGCCCAATGACACAGGGCAAACTGACTCAGGGACAACAGGGCCCATGGAGGACCACCTACCTCTGGCCGACTGGTCGGTCTTGGACTTCCTAATCCTAAACCACAAAGCCCCTCGCTCTAAGCGTATGTCAGACAGAAGAAGGGTCGCGTCCCTAGACTTTGAGGGGGCAACTAGCTCGGATATCCTAAAAGCGCCGTGATAAGCCATGGAAAAAGCTAGCCTAAACAGCAGCGCTTCGAACGCAGAGCTAGCGCAATGCCCCACCCCTTCCAGCAGATCACGAAGAAGAGGGGCATTGATTGGCCGGCGACAGTCTGGAGGGGCTGGAACCCTCCGCGCCCAGCCCTTCATGGCCTTAGTGACTAGAAAACCTTTAGTAAAATCCGGCCGTCCTTTTACCCTAGCAAAGAACGATATGCCCGCCAAGTACCGAGCTGCCACTGCCCTAGATTTTCCTGAGCTATATAAAAACCAAATAAAAGATAGCAAACGCTGTTGACCCCGCCTACCTGGCTGCGCGCCCCCTCCTGAAAACGATTCCCATTCCGCCCATGCCTGCCGATAGCTTCGCAGAGTACTGGGTGCCAAGGATGACTCCGCTAGCCCCTCCAGTCGGGCTCGATCACCTGCCAAACGTAAGAGGGGCAGGGTGTGCCCAACAAGTCAGCGTGAGGCGCAAGATCGCGGAAACGCTGCCATTGAAAACGCGAAAGGGCATCAGCTATCTCGTTATCTACGCCGGGAACATGCTGGGCCCTAAATAATATGTTATGACGCAGACATTGGAGGGAAAGCTGCGCCAGGATTCTCAACACTAACAGGGATTTGGCCCTCTGGTGATTAATGGCGTGCACTGCACTGAAATTGTCGCACCAGAAGAGCAGGCTCCTGTTCGCCAGGCGCGGTCCCCAGATTTCCATGGCAACCATGATGGGAAAAAGTTCTAGCAGCAATAGGTCCCGGGTGAGGCCCTCACAGGACCACCCCCGCGGCCATACCTCCGCGCACCAATGTCCATCCAAGAAACAGCCGAAGCCAGACGCTCCGGCTGCATCTGTGTACAACTGAAGCTCTGAGTTTACCACGGTCGGGGCGAGCCAAATCCGCACCCCGTTGAAATCTTCCAAGAACGAGGCCCATACCTTCAAGTCCCGCCGAATCTCGTCGGACAAGCGGACTAAGTGGTGCGGTTTGTTCACCCCAGCCGTGGCCCTCTCGAGCTTCCTGCAAAAGAGCCTGCCCATGGGGATGACCTTGCACGCGAAGTTGAGCTGCCCCAAGACTGACTGTGCTTGCCTCAGAGGGATCTTAGCCCTACTCTCGCATTGCAAAATAGCCTCGCTGAGCCTGACTACCTTATCGGCCGGCAGGCTACAGCAGCCCTTCTCAGTATCTATCAAGATACCAAGAAATGACAGACAAGTACAAGGGCCCTCAGTCTTGTCATCTGCGATGGGGACCCCGAAATGCCTGAACAGCGACTGGATCCTAAGCAAAATGCGGGCACAGTGATCGGAGCCGGCCGGCCCGATGCACAGAAAGTCATCCAAGTAATGGGCGAGGCCGCCCCCGTCAGATGAACTCTCAACACACCAGTGCAGAAAGGTACTGAACTTCTCAAAAAATGCACAAGAAACGGAGCACCCCATCGGCAAGCATTTGTCGATGAAATACTCCTCTCCTATGCGGAAGCCCATGTACCGAAATGAACTGGGGTGTAGGGGGAGAAGCCTAAAAGCAGACTCAACATCTATCTTAGCCATGAGCGCCCCCCGTCCAAACGACCGAACCATTGCCAGGGCATCGTCAAATGACTGGTAAGTCACCGAACAATATTCCTCTGGGATGGCGTCGTTGACAGAAAAGCCCGCTGGGTAAGACAGATGCTGTATAAGGCGATACTTTCCCGGGGCCTTCTTAGGGACCACACCAACCGGCGAAACAACCAGGTTCTCTAAGGGGGGATGGGAAAAAGGGCCTACCATGCGCCCCAACTGAATCTCCTTATCCACTTTCTCCCTCAAAACTTCCGGGAGGGAACGAGCGGATTGGAGGTTGCGATATGATCCGCCCCTAACTTCCCCTTTAACTGGTAAAACAAAACCTACCCTAAAACCTTCAAACAGAAAAAAGGCCGCTTCCCTATCCGGGTAGCGCTGAAACCAGTCGGCCATGGCAGCCACGTTCACAGGTGAACGCGCCTTATCTAGGATTCCCGCCTGCCGCTGCTCTGGGTGTAGCGGCCGCCGCCCCTCTATTGGGGCGGGGGCCCCGAAAGCAGTTGGAGGCCGGGTGGTTCCCAGAACAATTGATGCAGATGTGCCGAAAGCGACAACGCTGGCCCATCTGGCAGGAGGAGTTATTAAATGCGAAGCATTTACCCTTTGATGCGCCTACTGCTGCGGGCCTATTTGTCGCAGCGAAACGACGCGCCGGAAGGGCCTCCTGCGTCGGTCGCTGCGAGACGGGGGAGGCCGCGGGAGGCGCCGTAGTGGCAGAGGCAGCCTCCACCGCCCCCGACCCCATGCGCGTGAGCCCCATCCATATTTCTACATCCTTGCACCCGAGGTCCAGAATGAATAAACAGTCCTGCTTGCGCCGGAACTGCTCATCATACGTTCGCCAGGCCGTGCCCCCATAGGTACGCTGCATCTCGTGGACCATGTGTATATACCTTATCACGTTCATGTGCTCGTCTGGCCGATCCTCCAAATAACAGGCTGCGAATACGCAAAAACCCGCCAGCCAGTTGTCATAAGATCTGTAGGCCTCAGATCCAATGCCGCCCTTTTCCTTGGCTGCCTTGAACGCTTTTTTGGAGTCCTCGGTCAGACTAAACACGTCAACATAGTCCCCTCTCTCAATTTTCTTTCTACAGCTTTCGCGCAAACCCCTGCACACTGCCGTATAATCGCAGTGGACTACGGCGGGCAAATTTCTCCTCTTCCTCTCTCTACGGGATATAGTGGATAGCTTCCTGCGCTTGGACTGCTGTGCTCTCCTCCCAGCCTCTTTCCTGGCGTATCTAGCAGCCCGTTTGCGCGCCCTAGCGGAGCTTCCCACGTCAGACCCGCCCGCTGAAGAGGAGGAGGAGGAGGAGGAAGAGCGATTGTCCCCTGACCCGCTAGATGAGGTGCCCCGCACAGACCCCGCATCATCCTCAAACGAGGCCTCACCTGAAGAATCCGGCTGCGCAGCCCACGTGTCGTCATCATCCGCGTCGTCACTGGAGTCGACGGCGTCAGCAAAATCTTCCAGGGGTAAGGGTGAGTCATCACGGTAGGGTTCGGGGGACCTATGCCTAGGCCTGCTCGGTCTCCTACGCCCCCCGGCGTCATGCTGAGCCTGCCTCGACGTGGTGGGTCTGCCTTCCATGGCAGCTACAGCGGACCCCATCTCTCTGACGGCCTGCATAAATTGTGAGCTGCCTGATACTGGCTCTCCTCGGGACCTAGACCCCCTGCTCCTACTATCCCTACGCCTGCCTTCGGGGGAGAAACTTTCAGCCAGAGGCCCCAGGGCGCTGGCCATGGAGGAGAGTGCAGAGGACAGCAGTGCTGGATCGAAAGCAGCAGCAGGGGGCGCTCTCGTGCGGCTTCTCCCAGAGCCCTCTGCAGAGCCTGAGCGGCCCGCACGGCCTGCAGCACCCCGCCTCCTGCCAGTGTTCCCCCTGCCATCCTCAGGCTCTCCCCTGCCTCCATGAGCCTGCCCGCTCTGTAGTCCCCGGCTGTGTCCCTCTACCCCTTCATATTCCTCCTGCTCTGACAGGGGGGGCTCAGGTGACCCCCTCTGCCGCCTCACGCCACGCCCCCTTTGTCTGGGCGCCGCGCGACTCTGTGTAGGTACCAGGTCCCCAGTCCCTCCTGTTATGCCATGCCTCCTTCCCCTCCCAGTACCGCCGCGCCGTGCGCGTGCGTCGGACGCCCGGCTCGGCGCTGGGGACAGCGGTGCCGCCCGCCCAGCGTCCTCGCCTGCTCCGGCCGCACCGCCGGTCATAGCGTTCGCCCTGTTACCGCGGGACGCGCCGGACCTGGAGCCCCGACCGGCGCGTCCCGATGACGTCACCCCGCCACGCTGCGCGTGGCCCGCCCGCCCCCCTGCAGGCCGCGGCGGAGGCCGCGCGACCGGATCAGGCGCAGTGCCTCTACCGGCACGCGTCACCCCACGCGACCCACATCGAGCAGCGGGCGGCGCCGGAGACGGCAGGGCAAGGGGGGGGTCATCTTCAGGAGTATCACTGCCTGCGAAACGGGCCGGACGGCGAGCGGATCGCCGCGGCCGTACACCTGGGGCTGAGGAGGTCATGCTGCAGGTACCTGACTATTGTCTCCTAAGTTCAGGGTAAGGGAGGAAAAACTACCCTAAAGTAGCTGCGTCCCACACACGTCCTACCCCTGGAAATTCTGCAGGAAGAAGAGGAAGCCTCCTCCCCTTCCTGCTCCTATAACCCCTTTTCCCTCTGGCCAAACCTCCCTTTCCCATAGGATCCCCGAGTCACATGTCCATATGACATGCAGCTGAGGGATGTTTAACCCTCTACATGCCTATGCAGGCACTCCGTTCCTCTTATCTGTTCTACAATTCCCTGTATCAGTAATGATGACAATGACGGAGCTGGTGGGAGACTATGGGAAGGAGGATGATTCATGTGTGACTTCAATCATTTCACACCCTAACAGGGACTTTCATTGTCATCACAGTGACATCACACATTGAGGTCATCACAGTGACATCACACATCGAGGTCATCACAATGACGGAGCTGGTGGGAGACTATGGGAAGGAGGATGATTCATGTGTGACTTCAATCATTTCACACCCTAACAGGGACTTTCATTGTCATCACAGTGACGTCACACACCGAGGTCATCACAATGACGGCACACATCAAGGTCATCACAATGACGTCACACACGAGGTCATCACAATGATGTCACACATTGAGGTCATCACAAGGACATCACACATTGAGGTCAACACAGTGAGGTCATCACAATGACGTCACAAATCGAGGTCATCACAGTGAGGTCATCACAATGACTGCACACATCGAGGTCACACAAAAGCGTTACAGTAATTGCAGCCTGTAGGTGCCTTGGTGTGATTATTTTACTAGGGACATCAAAATGCAAGATACTCAAGATAGTAAGGAGTAAATTTACTAAGATGGGAGTTCTATTCAAGATGGGTTGTTGCCCCTAGCAACCAATGAAATTCTATCTATTATCTTCTAGAATGTGCTAAATAAATAATATATTATATAATATAATAATCTATGGTATCACTTTCTAAGTCTGACCCTGGTGAGCATGGTCAGAAGCCGAGGACCTCCCAGTGGCAACACTTATAAGTGACCCCAGTCATTGCAGGCAAGAGCATGTGACTACTGCAGGCACCTGCACCCTCGCCGTGGTGATCCATTGTAGCCAGGGCCAGTGCAAGGCATCGCAGCGTCCCAGGAGGAGGCACCACGCCACTCACCCGCTCCACGGGGGGGTGGGGGGTTTGATGCAACCGCCGCTGCCGAGACGCTCCACACAGAGCCGGATTAACAATGGGCCTGATGGAACTATAGCTCCAGGCCCACTATCCAAATAGGTCCATTTTGTAGCTGAGGGTCAGGGCTTTCCAACGAGACCAGCCCCGCGTCGCTAGCCCCCCGGGAACCAGAGATACCGCCAGGCAAACCTGGAACGTTTTCCCCATAGGATAACATGGGACCCGCTAATTCCGACCTCCACCCAGTTCCAACGGCTGCCAGTTCCCCCTACAGCATCACAGAAACTCGAGGTTCATCTCAGTCGAACCCAAATCGCTGGGCCTTCAATCTGATACCAGGCTGGTCCATATGGGTTCGTTGGTTCTAGAGATATTGCAGGTAAAACTATTTTTTTTTTCATTTCTGAAATGTAATTTTATGGCTGTTCATGTTGTTTGAGGACAGATTTCTCTGGAACCAAACGGCCCAGTTTCACGGGATCAAAATCATTTGAAGGCTACATGTAAATGGGTCAGTTGGTTCTGAAGATATAGCTGGTTGTTTAAAGGGGGGCAGGGTTGGTTTTCTCTCCCCCTCACACCAGAAAATGCAGGGACTAGGCTGGTGTAAAAGGGGCCAGTCCGGGAATGTCCCTGCATGATCCTGGGACCATATTCCCTGCATTTTCTGGTATGAAAGGGGTATTATTTCAAATAGCCGGGACATGCAGTGCTCTGAATACAGCTGGGCAGCCCCCTGCTCTCTGCCCAGCTGTTAATGGCTGTCATTTCTGCCCGGTGGCGACTGTCCCCCAGTTACCGCGAGCATGTATTCCCCCTTGGCAATGAGCATGTAATCCCACATGCCAACGACATGGAACCCCTGGCAATGAGCATGGAACCCCTGGCAATGAACATGGAACCCCTGGCAATGAACATGTAGGTAAGCAACACTTATGTAGCATAATTGTTAATAAGCATTATGGTGTTTGGCATAATACGTAATGGAGATTATGGTGTGAAGGTTAACATGTAATAGGCATTATGGTGTAAATTTTTTATGTGCGCCTTTGGCGCACAATGCCCTTATTTATTAAGCATATTGTGCATTATTGCTCAATCTGTTTGGTATAGTGCAGGCATGTCCAAACTATGGCCCTCCAGCTGTGAAACTACAAGTCCCATCATGCATTGCCACAGTTTTGCAATTAGGGAATGCTAAAACTATGTCAAGGCATGCTGGGACGTGTCGTTTCACAACAGCTGGAGGGCCACTGTTTGGACATGCCTGGTATAGTGTGTATTTGGCTCAATCCATGTGGCATAACATGAATTTTGACTCAATCTGTGTGGCATAACGTGAATTTTGACTCAATCTGTGTGCCGTAGTGTGAATTTTTGCTCAATCGGTGTGAATTTTCTCTCATTCCATGTGGCATAATGTGTAAGAAGCAAGTACAGTATAAGGGGTTACTATTGTGTTGCATGATTTGTATAAGGGGTATATGGTGTGGTAAACTTAGGCTACCACATAAAAGGTGCTGACATATTGTCTACCAAGTTTCGGCTTTCAGTATTTTTTATGACTGGAGTGCCGCCTCACCCCGCAAGTATCTTAGGACATCGGCGTCCTGCGGGTGCACCTTTGGAGGGCACCGGTTTCCTTATGCCAGCCCCCTGCCTTTTCCAGGCATATATAATTAGTTGTATTTACACAAATAGAGACACACCCATGAGCAGACCACCCAACCAGAACACTGGTCACGCCCCCCACATTATTAGGTGCTGGCCACAACCCCTATTATTGCACATAATAGGCCCTTCATCATTTTCAGCTCCAGGCCCATTTACACCTTAATCTGGCTCTGGCTCCACACTGTTATATTCTCCCACCACGCCGTATGGATAGCCGGCTAAAAAAAAAAATGTGAAAAACTCATGTTGACCTTTTGACTGTCATCATTGTCAACCAAATGCTTTTGTCAACCTTCTGACCCTGTTGACCTTTTTCTGGTGTTGACCTTCAGCGGTCGACCTAATGTATGTCGACCTCTATAGGGTCTACCTAGTGACTGTATCTGTAGACGGACCTCAGAAGCCCACCATCAAATGACATCGGAATGCCGCCATCAAATGGTAAAACCACGGCCATCAGAACACAAAACATGGCTGTCCATTCCTAATACTGGAATCTGGTGTCTAGGTCGACAATTTTCATGTCGACCGCTATTGGTCAACAGGCAATAGGGCGACACATGAAAAATGTTTACATTGTCTAGGTTGACATGTCAATGGTCAACACAGGGAAAAGTTATCCATGATGTAAAAAAAAAAAATGACGTAATTTCTTCACAATCCGAGTGGGCATAAAGGGAGAATACGAGGTACCGTGCCTGAAGCATGACGAGCGCAGAACACTAATATGGCTTCCATGTCGGTAAATGTCAACTTAGCCACCAAAAACAGGAAAGTGAATTTGCAGCCTTGCCAATCAACCAGAATACTGTCCTCAGTTATGTGTAGTTGTGCTGCCACCTCCTGGTGGGACATAGTAATGCATTATATGAGTACATTCAAGTGGTTTCCAGATAATAAAATCGACAGTGAACAGGGGCGGCCGAACCTGTCCTCAAGATCTACCAACATGTATTTCAGGCCGCTTGTGGATCTGTAGAACGTGACAGGAATGAAGGCAGCCGGTTTCCAAACTTCCCAATGTGACCCTCTCCGGGAGGGATAAAATTCTCTGTTCCTGGTTTTCTTTAACCCTTTGAGTGCCGAGTGAATTTGTCAAAATTGGTGTGAAAAGTGTGAAAATTGGCAAGCAAACATTTGCATCCATCATAATGACCCGTAATGTTCCCCTTGTATAGGAAACACCATCTTTTTTATTTACACAACATTTTTTATTTGGATTTATATAACAAATGTGAGTGACGCTGGGGCAGTTTTAGCGGATATTTTGCAGATCTCTCACAGAGGTGTTTTGGTACTCAAAGGGTTAAACAGAAATGATTTGACTAAATCAATCAAACATAAATTCATTTTATACTTAATATATGTTTAACTTTGATATCAGCCTAAATTAACAGCGTGACTTCCAGTAATACAGGTGTGTCACCATCATAGGCGAATCTAGGGGGTGGTCCGGGGGTGCAACGGACCACCCATTAGACCACCGGCCACTATTTAAAGAAATGACAACCGGGCAGCAAGATCTGTGCGCTGCCCGGCTGTATACTCACTGTCGGAGCAGTAAGCAAAAAAAAGCAGCAGCAGCCTATGGCTATTATCTTCAATGCCCCCGCTGGACCGCGGCAGCCAATCAGGAGTGGCCACCAATACTACTAATGCCGCTCCTGATTGGCTGCCCTGCGAGCAGCGCGAGCATTGAAGGTGTGACGCTTGTGTCCCCTTTCCAGGGCAGCGGCAGCACAGGCAGTGGAGCCGCTGCCCTGACTCCTCCTCTGCCCCTCAAGAGCAGCACCGCACCAGTGTCTGCCTGCCAAAGCCCCCCCCTCCCCCCGCCTGCAGCAGAGCGGCCAGCAGTGGTCCGGACGTATGGGTTTAATAGTCAGAACATCGGGCAGTTACACACAGTGGCGTAAGTTTATAACAGAGGCCCGGAGGCGAAAATATGATGTTGAGGCCCCCCCCCCCCAAGAAAAAAACAAAAAATAAACCCTGCCTACTTAAGGCTATTGGTTAGCCATCCTAATATGCAGACACACCCCCATAGGCTCATACACACATATACACACACATATATATACAGCCACATACGCACATGAAGCCACATGTATACACACTGCCACATACATCACATGTATACACATACAGTAGCTACAGTACACATGCAGATACACCCACAATTATACATTGCCACATACACACAAACACATGTATACACACTAGGGATGTTCACCGGCCACTTTTCGGGTTTTGGGTTTTGGGTTTTGGGTTCTGATTACCTTGAGGTTTTGGGTTCTAATGGGTTTTGGCAAAACACCTCCTAAGTGTTTTGTGTTTGGATTTATTTGGGTTTTGGGTTCTGATTTTTTTTGTTAAAAAAAGCCTAAAAACAGCTAAAATGGCAGAATTTGGTGGTTTTTTGCTCCTACGCTATATTGACCTCAATAACATTCATTTACACTCATTTCCAGTGTATTCTGAACACCTCACACCTCACAATATTGTTTTTATTGCCAAAGTTTGCACTGAGGTAGCTGGATAACTATGCTAAGCCACACAAGTGTGCGGCACAAACACGTGGCTCATGTAAGAGTGGCACTGCAGCGGCAGACATGATGGCAGTTTAAAAAAATAGGCCCATAAAAGATACCTATCTGGCTTGATCATGCACTGTTTACCATGTGCAGCCAAGGAGCGGTGGGCATTTTGTGCAGCACAGAGTTTGTCTGCAAGTGTGTAACTGTTTCGATCACTTTAACATCCAACAAGACCCCTATCTGGCTTGATTGTGATTATGATTATTTATAATTAATTTCATCTGATTTTTAATTTGGTGATTAGTAATATTATTCATTTATTATTTATTATTACCATTCGTCTCGTCAATCATTGCCTAATGGGTGGAGGGGAGGGGGCTAATCAATGACTAGGTGGCAGCTGGAAGAGTTCTATCTGGCTGCGACTTCTGTAACTCTATTGATCGCTAGGGTGGATTCAGGTGATCTGGCTCGCTAGGCGGGTGTTCCCTTTGCTCACTGCTTCACATGCGTCCCTCGTGAAGCTGTGCGCTCTGTCGAGGAGGATGTCCTTTGCCGGTAGAGAAGTACTGATCTTCTCTCAAGGTGTTACGACTCGTAGCTGCACTTCCCTGCTACAACCTCAAAACAAGCACCAAGACCCCTATCTGGCTTGATTGTGCACTGTTTACACAGTGCAGCCGAGGAGCAGTGGGCGATTGGTGCAGCAATCAATTACTCTCATTAGTGGAATGCAATCAGTTGTATGCATTTAAAAGACAAGTCCCTCATACGAATGACTCTCAGCAGTGGGCACCAGACCAGACAGGTAGATGAAGCAGTACTAGACACCACACGGTAGATAAGTCAGTACTAGGCACAAGACCGGTAGATAAGGCAGTACTAGGAAGTACTAGGCACCAGACGGTACATACGGCAGTATAGCCAGTGACCCCCAGACCACAAAGGTAGAGATATACGGCAGTATTTAATTATTTATTAGGCAGGCAGTATTTAATTATTTATTAGCCAGTGAGCCCCAGACCAGACGGTACATACGGCAGTATAGCCAGTGAGCCCCAGACCACAAAGGTAGAGATATACGGCAGTATTTAATTATTTATTAGCCAGTGAGCCCCAGACCAGACGGTACATACGGCAGTATAGGCAGTGAGCCCCAGACCACAAAGGTAGAGATATACGGCAGTATTTAATTATTTATTAGGCAGGCAGTATTTAATTATTTATTAACCAGTGAGCCCCAGACCAGACGGTACATACGGCAGTATAGCCAGTGACCCCCAGACCACAAAGGTAGAGATATACGGCAGTATTTAATTATTTATTAGGCAGGCAGTATTTAATTATTTATTAGCCAGTGAGCCCCAGACCAGACGGTACATACGGCAGTATAGCCAGTGAGCCCCAGACCACAAAGGTAGAGATATACAGCAGTATTTAATTATTTATTAGCCAGTGAGCCCCAGACCAGACGGTACATACGGCAGTATAGGCAGTGAGCCCCAGACCACAAAGGTAGAGATATACGGCAGTATTTAATTATTTATTAGGCAGGCAGTATTTAATTATTTATTAGCCAGTGAGCCCCAGACCACAGACCGCCAGACTGGCAGATTCAGTGCAGGCAGCAGTGCAGCACCAGTGGACTATATATATATTTATATTTAATATAATTAATTAATAATTATATATATAATAAATGGCACAGCACAGCACCAGAGGTATGCCCCAGCACAGAGGAGACAGTACTACAGGCAGGTACACAGTTAGACTGTTCTCCTAAGCAGAGGAGAACATAGTACACAGCAGCACTGAGGGAGACAGCCCTAGCAAATAAAATAATTAATTACAGCACAGTTCACCAGAGGTAGACCGCACAGAGGAGACAGTAGTACTACAAGTACACAGTTAGACTGTTGTCCTAAGCTGAGAACAGAGTACACAGCAGCACTGAGGGAGACAGCCCCAGCAAATAAAATAATCAATTACAGGCAGCACAGCACACCAGAGGTAGACCGCACAGAGGAGACAGTAGTACTACAAGTACACAGTTAGACTACTACACAGCAGCACTGAGAGACAGCACCAGCGATTGCAAAAGCTCAAGGACAAGCTCAAGTTTAAGCCCCAGCAGCAGCACCAACACACCCTCTCCCAACCCACTACTTAACTGGAGTGAAGATGGCGGGGGCGCGGCAGCTGCTTATAAAGCCTCGCGAAATCCGACGCCGGGAGATGACGTTCTAATCACGCGGACGGACCGAGTCAGGCGGGAATCTCCGAGCGCTGCTCGGAATCGGGCTCGGAATGATGACGTCCGTGGGGGCTCGGATCTCTGATATCCGAGCCCGCACATCTCTAATACACACACACAGCTACATATGCACATACATCCACATGTATACACACAGCAACATACACATATGTATACACATAACCACACACACACAGCAACATACACACATGTATACACACAGCAAAATACACATATGTATACACACCACCACACACACACACATATATATGTACACACACAGCAACATACACACATGTATACACACAGCCACACACAACTACATATGCACATACTTTAGCATCTACCATGCACATACATCCACATGAATACACACAGCAACATACACATATGTATACACACCACCACACACACACATATATATGTACACACACAGCAACATACACACATGTATACACACAGCCACACACAACTACATATGCACATACTTTAGCATCTACCATGCACATACATCCACATGAATACACACAGCAACATACACATATGTATACACACCACCACACACACACATATATATGTACACACACAGCAACATACACACATGTATACACACAGCCACACACAACTACATATGCACATACTTTAGCATCTACCATGCACATACATCCACATGAATACACACAGCAACATACACATATGTATACACAGAACCATACACACATGTATACATACAACCACACACACATGTATACATACAACCACACACA
The DNA here is from genome assembly GCF_055691185.1 of Crinia signifera. Classification (NCBI taxonomy): domain Eukaryota; kingdom Metazoa; phylum Chordata; class Amphibia; order Anura; family Myobatrachidae; genus Crinia; species Crinia signifera. The sequence goes on from NC_139226.1 coordinate 9,540,569, forward strand.
TGTATACACACATGTATACACACAACTACATATGCATATACACACACCTCTGTAAACATATGCACAAACAGGCCAAATATGCACTCAAAGCAACAAATGCATACTGTATAAACATAGACCTATATAGATACACAGACACAGTACACATAAATAGTTTAACAAGCACTACAACTGCCCCCTCTAATGCTGCTTTCCCACTGCAGACCAGTTTAAAGTACTGGTAATCTTAAATGGTATTTAAAACGGTATTAGCATTCCCACTGCAGCAGATTACCGTTTTAAATACCATTTAAGTACCATTCCCATTGCAGTGAACCGTGTATAATGTAGAGTGCCTAACCCCCCCCCTTCCCCCAGTGTAAAGAGTGCCTAACCCCCCCCCCCCAGTGTAAATAGTGCCTAACCCTCCCCCCCCCCCCTACCTGCCCTGTGCCCCCACCTCCCTCCCCTTGTACTTACCTGTGGGCAGTGGGGAGGCAGCGGGGGTCATTGCAGGATACAGGCAGTCCCAGTGCCTGATGAGACCTAGTAGTTCTCACTTTGCGCATATGTAATGAGTGCACGTGCATACTAATGAGCCGCTCATTACATATGCGCATATGTAATTAGCGGCTCATTAGTATGCACGTGCACACATTACACATGCACAAAGTGCGAACTACTAGGTTTCATCAGGCACTGGGACTGCCTGGAGGCTAAATAACGTTTAAGAGGCATTCCCACTGCCTCTAATGCTGCATTCCCACTGCCTCTTAAACGTTATTTAGCCGTGTAGGACTCTGCTTTGAAAACGGGTTGAAATACCGTTTAACTTTAAACGGTATTTCAACTCTGGCGCTTTCCCACTGCAGCCTTAAATGGTATTTTGCCCTCAAAAATCGGCAATATACCGTTTTAAGGCTGCAGTGGGAAAGGGGCATCACCTATAAAAGAACCATCCGTCCATAGTGTAGCATGAGTCAGAAGATTGTGTGGGAGGTGAAGAGCTGGACCCTCCGTCCAGCTGGCTGTGTGACAGGAAGTCCCGCCTCCTCCTCCTCTCACTCACTGAGAGATCGTGGAGCAGCGCTGCTGTTTGCCTCTGTTTGAGAGTATTCTGGCTGGCACGCAGGGGTGGCATTTATCAGAGGCAATGGATGTCAGGCCGCTGAGTGTCCCCTTCAAACGTGGCGCCCGGCGGCAAATGACTCCATTGCCTCCGAGACTTCCGCCACTGGTTACACAGACCGGCAGCCCGCAGCCCATCACTCAATTCTCCTCCGGCGGCGGCGCTCACATTTCGTTGTGCGCATGCACACCCTGGAGCCATAAATCAGCCTGTGCGTAAAAGCACAGGCTGGCAGCGGCGCCGGGGGAGAATTCGGTGATTGGGATGTGGGCTGCCGGTCTGTGTGACTGCCCAATGTTCTGACTATTAAACACCACCCGTCCAGACAAGTCCCAGTGCCTCCGCTGCCCGGTGCATCCACATAATCAATATATGTACTGTAAGTGCCAGTGTAATTTGTTACAAAAAAATTAGACAGTTCAGTGGCTCAGCTGTCATCACAGTGTGGCACTGGTAGGTTGTGTGGAGCCCTTGCCTCCCTGGCCCCTGCTGCTGCCAAGGGCTCACGCTGACCTAGCAAAGCCCAGCCAGGCTCCAGCCCTGTGCTTGTGGGACCATCCTCTTAAGGTCCTGTGGCTACCATTGTGTGGCTGTCTCTGAGAAGCCCTAAATTGCCCCCCTGGCCCCTGCTGCCCTGTCCTAGCAGGGCCCTCCTACTCGGCCTGTTGTGACACTGACACAGCATAGGTGTCACTGGCTGCCTGTCACAGAGACCCCAGTCAAAGCATGAAACCCCAGGCATTGAGCATGAAACCCATAGCAACGAGCATGTAGGTAAGTGACATTTATGTGGCATAAATATTTAATAGGCAGTACGGCATGTGTTATATATAATGGGCATTACTGTGTTTGGTATAGTGTGTAATGGGCATTAATGTTTGGTATAGAGTTTGGTATAATGTGTAATGGGCATTACGGGTTTGGAATAGCGTGTATTATGCATTATGATGTTTGGTATAGAGTGAAATGGGCATTACAACATGTGGCGTAATTGGTATTATGGCGTGTGGCGTAATGAGCATTATGGTGTGTGGTCTAATGTGTAATATGATGCCCCCTTTTTGTGATGACATACCTCCTTTCCATGAGACCACATCCCCCATTTCGCCGCGCAAAGGTCCTCCTTCCTGCAGTATTTGGATCTGGGACCACCCATTACCATCTCTTATATATTTGGCTACATCTGTCACTCAAAGTGTGTCTGGAGCTGTAACGCTGGGTTGTGGACTTCCATCTTAATTTATGATTGTCATCACCTGTTTTAAACAGGGTAATTGATAAGAAAGGTGTTTAAGCACAGGTGATGGTAATCCATAAATTAAGAAGAAAGTCCAGAAACAGAGCAATGTGTCCCTCCTGGAGAGGGTCATGTTGGGAGGTATGCACCTCCCTCCCCCCCCCCCCCCCCCCCATTCACGGCATCCCCACGATTAAATGGCACATGCAAAACACTGACATGGCTATGGTCGACAATGAAAAAGGTTGACAAGATTTATTTTTCACTTTTTCAATGTTTTCATATTCATTCTCATGTGTCGACATGGACACCAATGAAGTGCCACACTTATGTCAACATTTACATGTGTTGACCTTTCTGTTTTGATTTTTTCTTGTGGCAATTCGCGGCACCCCCGCGACCCCCCTCCCGCGATTTGCAGCACACCCCCTGCAATTCGCGGCACCCCCGGTGACTCCCGCGATTCGCGGGCCCCACCCCATGACACCCCCCCTCCTGCGATTCGCGGCACCCCGCGACCCCCCCTCCCACGATTCGCTCCAACCCCCGGGCCGCCCCTCCCGCGGTTCACGGTGCCCCCCACGACCCCCCCTACTGCGATTCCCCACCCCTGACCCCCCTCCTGTCATTGCGGCAACCCCCCGCCCCCGCGACCCACCCTCCTGCAATTCACTGCAACCCCCCGCGCCCCCCCTCCCACAATTCGCGGCACCCACACACCCCCCGCAATTCACGGCATCCACCCACGACCCCTCCTCCCGCGATTCGCGGACATCCCTCACCTCCTCCCTCCCCCCCACCCCCGCGCGTGATTCACGGCAACCCCAGGATTAAATGGCACATGCAAAACACTGGCACGGCTATGGTCAACAATGAAAAAGGTTGACATGAGTTTTTGAAGATTTTTTTTTCTTATTTTGAATGTTTTCATATTCATTCTCATGTGTCGACATGGACACCGATGAAGTGCCACACTTATGTCAACATTTACATGTGTTGAACTTTCTGTGTTGATTTTTTCTTGTGGCGATTCGCGGCACCCCCGCGACCCCCCTCCCGCGATTTGCAGCACACCCCCCGCAATTCGCGGCACCCCCGGTGACTCCCGCGATTTGCGGCCCCACCCTGTGACACCCCCCCCTCCTGCAAATGCGGCACCCCGCGACCCCCTCCCACGATTCGCGCCAACCCCCCGGGCCCCCCCTCCCGCTGTTCACGGTGCCCCCCACGACCCCCCTACCGCGATTCCCCACCCCTGACCCCCCTTCTGTCATTGCGGCACCCCCCCCCCCGCGACCCACCTCCCGCGATTCAATGCAACCCCCCGCGCCCCCACCCCTCCCACAATTCGCGGTACCACACCCCCCCGGGACCCCCCCTCCCGCAATTCACGGCATCCACCCACGGCAGCACCCCTAAGCCCCTCTTTAGTCCCCCGTATACTACTCACACACCCCTATCACTACCCAGCTTCCTGCTCTCCTGAACCGTAACTTCCACCACTGGGGAGTCGCTGACGCTGTTTTGCCCACATGCCCCTATCATGCCTCATAGCCCAGCCTCCTGCTCTCATGCACCCGAACTCCCACCCAGTAGGAGGAGACACTGACTAAGGGCCACCATCCTGTACTCCTGTACTGTCACGCTGGACCCTCACCCACTGGCAGAAGCTGCACAGTATCTCCCACCCTCCTCTTTAGTCCCCCTTATGCCCACACACCCCTATCACTACCCAGCCTCCTGTTTTCCTGTGTCTTGACCTCCGCCAGTGGGGAGCCGCTGACTCAGAAACACCCTACTATACTATTGCACACACACACCTAAACAACATGCACACACAGCCCCCCCACACCCACAAATGTCACTGTACCATCCACACTATCAATGTACATCTTACTCTGTAACCGCTTTTTAATTAAACAAAACAATACACACCCCCTTCCAAATCATATGCTCTCTATTTAACACATTTCACCTATAACTCAAGTTGCAATACACACATCTTACATACAATTCTAACCATATTTCTCATATACAAATGTTCACAAATTAAGGGCGCGCAGCCCCTTACGCCGGTGTGAAGAGCGCCCGTAGGGCGCGATGAATCACCTAGTATTTCTAGATTCGCCTATGGTCACCATATAGAGTAGCAGAGCCGGCCTTAGGCATAGGCAAACTAGGCAATTGCCTAGGGTATTTGGAATGCCTAGGGGCATCAGCAGCTTCTGCTGATTAAAATGATATGCAGCATGCCTATATTCTGTGTGTGAGTGAGGCTGTATCTGCATATGAAATAGTGTATTCATGGAAATCACTGTAACATAGCATTCCTTATGCAGGTACAGTCACAGTCGCACACAGAATATAGGCATGCCACATATTTTTTTAATCATCGGAAGCTCCTTGTGTGTGCTGGTCATAACAATGCAGATAAGATGAATTTTCAGCAAAAAAGGCACCCAACATTATCAGAACTGGCCAGGAGCTGCATGGCCTATTGAGGCAAGATGTATGAGGAAACATCTGTATCCAAGAAGAGGCAGAGGTCACAGTGTTAGCGGCTGTGCGAGTGCTGTCTGCGGGTGGGTTGGTTGTGCAATAGTGTTTGGCATATGTGTAAGGGGCATTATGTGTGTCATGTATAAATGCATTAATAATGTGCGACATATGTGTAACAGGCATTATGTGTGTTATGTGTATAAGGGCATTAATAATGTGCAACATATGTGTAATGTGCATTATGTGTGTCATTATTTGTATAAGGGCATTCATACTGTGCAACATATGTGTAAGGGGCATTATGTGTGTCATGTGCATAAGGGTATTAATAATGTGCGACATATGTGTAACAGGCATTATGTGTGTCATGTGTATAAGGGCATTAATAAAATTGGCATAATGTGTAAGGGGCATTATGGTTATAAGGACATTAATAATGTGTGTCATGTGTAAGGGGAATTACTGTGTGGTATTATCAGGGGTGCTGAGAGAAAGGGGTAGGGGGTACAAATTACCCAGGCCAAAGTCTGATGGAAGGGCCCAGTGGGGCCCCCTCCCCTTAAGTGACAGCAGCAGCTGCAGCTCTTCTCCTCTGCCCAGCACACACTGCTTTGTGCTGGGTTGCAGTGTGGCCATGGAGGTGCTTAAAATACAATATTTTCTCAGGATTTTTTTCTAAGGGTATAATGTGAATAATGTGAGGAGTAATGTACATAAGGTAAAGTGGTACTACTGTGATGTAACGTGAATAAGGGACACCATCACATGATATAATGTGAATAAAGTTGCACTACTGTGTGGCATCATTTTAATTGGGGGTACTATTGTGTGGCCATGCCCCTTCCCAGCATGAACACACCCCTGTTTGGGCTGCGCACCGAATGTGTGCACTGTTTCTATTTAAATTATTGCGGGTAGGAGCACCAAAATGATGACTGCTATGATAAGGGTAGATGGTGCTCTGAAAGGGGAGCAGGGTCAGAAGCGGAACTAGTGGCAGTGCTAGGGGGCACCAGCCAAAATCTTGCCTAGGGTGTCATTTAGGCTAGGGCCGGCTCTGTAGAGTAGCCCCACATTACTGACATTCCCTTTGTTTTTAAACTGCTAGAATTGTTACTGAGTCTGTCTCCTCTTCTTCCCCTGCATAAATTACATATAATATCGTTGACGTTGGGGAGGAGCTGACGGCTGACAGAAGTCGTCCAATGACAGGTGTAAGTGGTTTATGCTGTTACTTATAACACACCTCCTAACATTTTCAGTGTGCTGAATTTTTTTGGGGGGGGGGGCCTATCGGGAAGGGGGTGTGGCCTGTAATTGTGCCGCTGCCGTGAGGCCACGCCCCCATTTCCAGCACTGTGGGGTCATGCCCAGCCCCTCTGGCTGCAGGAATAGATGCACAGCGTCTATTCACGGATGACAGGGGGGACTCCCAACTGCCCCTCCCCGCCCCCCCCCCCCTGCCGCAGGACACTGCCCCAGGAGGGTTGCGGGAACATCCCAAAGAAATGGGACGTTCCTGCGATAAGCGGGGACACGGTGATTTGGTCTACAGCATGATGGTCGACAGTCATTAGGTCAACACCATTAGGTCGGCATAGGAAAAGGTCGACATGGTTCTAGGTCGGAAGGTCATTAGTTCGACAGGTCATTAGTTTGACAATGTCTAGGTCGACATTCAAAAGGTCGACATGGGGTTTTTCACTGTTTTTTGAGCCGACATGTGCCGACAGGCAGTATTTCATGCCATACCATCCACTAGGGCGTGGTGGGAGAATAAAATAGTGTGCCGAGCGCAGCGAGCGTTGCGAGGGGATGTGGTGCACTTGAAACTTTGTCCATGTCGACTGTATTGACATTCAGGTAAAAAACTGTGAAAAACCCCACGTCGACCTTTTGACTGTCGACATAGACATTGTCGAACTAATGACCTGTCAAGCTAATGATCTGTCGAACTAATGACCTTTCGACCTGGAACCATGTCCACCTTTTCCCATGTTGACCTAATGGTGTCGACCTAATGACCGTCCACCATCATGCTGTAGACCAAGTGATCCCAACCCGATAAGCGGGACAGTTGGGAGCTATATAAGTTAATAAATAAATAAAGTACCACTACCAACTAACCAGCGGTGTCATGTTACAGGCTGATCTCAAATAATATATAAGGAGCTGATTGGTTGGCACTTTATCACTCTCCACTTTGATAAGTCTCCCCCTATAATCCACATGACCAGAATAAATAACGATAGAACGAGAGGCAGACCGGCAGACAGCAGCCTGTGGCGTGCGGAGGGGCAGGCAGGAGGCAGGAAGTATGTATCACTTTTCGATTCTGTCTCATCAGTTCCCCTCTGTTAAGAGTTAGGGGGTAAGACAGTAACCACTTGTGACATCCTGTTTAATGAGCAGAAGACAGAGGAAGGTGGGGGGCGTCTGACAGAGAGGAGCGGGCGCAGTGAGACAATGAAGGGGACATCGCAGAGCATCTTGTACTTGTTCCTATTCTGGCTGCCCATGGGTGAGAACAATCCTGCTGTACTATCCAATTAGACCGGCGATAGCAGACAGAGAGTCCTTGTCTAAGAGCACAGGGGGGGGGGGGGGGGGGGGACACTACTTATTGTGTATGTGATAGAGACACTTATTTATTATGTGACACACTGTGGGGCAGATGTGAAAGAGTGGAGGGAGATAAAGTACCAGCTCCCAACTGACATTTTTCAAACAGTCTGTAATATTACAGCAATGAGCTGATTGGTCGATACTTTATCTCTCTCTACTTGATCCCTCCTACAGCTTAGTACATCTCCTCAAGAATGTACAGGATCTTATATGCACACGTTTTTACACCAAACTATGTAGTGGTTAGCATTACTGCCTTGCAGCGCTGAGGTCATGGGTTCAATTCCCCCCATGGCCCTAACTGTGTGGAGTTTGTATATTCTCCCCGTACTTGCGTGGGTTTCCTCCGGGTCTCCGGTTTCCTCCCACAATCCAAATACTGTATATACTGGTAGGTTAATTGGCTTCCAACAAAATTAACCCTAGAATGTCTGTGTGTGCATGTACATGTGGTAGGGAATATAGATTGTAAGCTCCACTGGGGCAGGGACTGATTTGAATGTTCAAAAATTTTCCCAGACCCTGTGGCGTATTAGTGGCCAGGCACTGGATTATTTTACATAGTCCACCCGTTTGGGATGGGTCCTCATTACCTCCTGTGTCATGTCCTGGTCTGCAATGTGTTTCTGTTGCTTGAGAGCGCAGTAAAACCATTTATACATTGTCATAAATTAAAGTACGTTAATTATTAGTTAATTTAAAGGCACCGAGATACAGTGGATCCCTCAGGGACCTTGGATCTGGGACTTGGTGGCCTGCACCCCTTCAATCTCACTGCCTCTAGTTTTACCCATGTAACTTAAAGAGGAAAAAGTGACGTGTACTAGAATGTCTCAGCATGAGAACATGTGAGACCACAGCTGACCCAGACAGAGGACTTTATCTCCATGTGGCTTTGGAAATACATACATGTACCGCATGACCTGTCATGGGTGTTGTTTTCCCTACCGGTCATGTAATACACTGCACAAGCTGCACGTCAGTCCTGCAGCCGTTTCACATGTATGTTGCATGTTTACAGACTTGATTGTACAGCACGTATGTGAGTATGCGTGCTGTCAGATTGCCTGTATATGGCTGTGGTGGTCAGTCACCCTAGCTGTGGGTCTCTTGAGACGGAAGTGGATTTGTCACCCACACATTAGTCACATACAGAATATCTAACACAACACGCAACACATTTATTGTGAGTTACAGCTGTATTGTTTTATCTGTGGTCACTGTTATACTTCCCGTCATATATATATTGTTATCAAAATTTAGACGGAGTCAATGATACTGCTTTCACATTGCAGAAATGGGTAATGACACGGTATTCTTAAATGGGACTTTAAAACGGGTCTGAGCCTTGAGACCTTTCACATTGCAGGTGAAAACCGTTTTAAAAATCATTTAATACCATTCAAATATTCAACCCGTTTAACCCCCAAGGGACACGTTTCAAGCCAATGAAATAGAGCTGTTCAAACTGCCAAAAAAACGGCTTTAAAACGTGTAGGACTCTGCTTTTTAACCGTGTTGAAATACCGGTTAACTTTAACCGGTAAATCAACTCTGGCACTTTAACATTGCAGCCTTAAACGTTTTAAAATGGAAAAAAAACGGCAATATACCGATTTTAAAGTGCGATGTGAAAGGGGTATAAGGGTCTGCAGAGTCCGCACAAGGGAGTAGTGCATAATAACATTGCAAAATAATAACAATA
>NC_139226.1:10149942-10357442 GCF_055691185.1 Crinia signifera
GTGCGGTCAGGAATTGGGTCCCTCTGTGTCTGGCCGCTGGCTGTGTACTGTCTCTGGTAGTGGAGGAGTAGTGTGCGGTCAGGAATCGGGTCCCTCTGTGTCTGGCCGCTGGCTGTGTACTGTCACCGGTAGTGGAGGAGTAGTGTGCGGTCATGAATCGGGTCCCTTTATGTCTGGCCGCTGGCTGTGTACTGTCTCCGGTAGCGGAGGAGTAGTGTGCGGTCAGGAATTGGGTCCCTCTGTGTCTGGCCACTGGCTGTGTACTGTCTCCGGTAGCGGAGTAGTGTGCGGTCAGGAATCGGGTTCCTCTGTGTCTGGCCGCTGGCTGTGTACTGTCTCCGGTATTGGAGGAGTAGTGTGTGGTCAGGAATCGGTCCCTCTGTGTCTGGCCGCTGGCTGTGTACTGTCTCCGGTAGCGGAGTAGTGTGCGGTCAGGAATCGGGTCCCTCTGTGTCTGGCCACTGGCTGTGTGCTGTCTCCGGTAGCGGAGGAGTAGTGTGCGGTCAGGAATTGGGTCCCTCTGTGTCTGGCCACTGGCTGTGTACTGTCTCTGGTAGTGGAGGAGTAGTGTGCGGTCAGGAATCGGGTCCCTCTGTGTCTGGCCGCTGGCTGTGTACTGTCACCGGTAGTGGAGGAGTAGTGTGCGGTCATGAATCGGGTCCCTTTATGTCTGGCCGCTGGCTGTGTACTGTCTCCGGTAGCGGAGGAGTAGTGTGCGGTCAGGAATTGGGTCCCTCTGTGTCTGGCTGCTGGCTGTGTACTGTCTCCGGTAGTAGAGGAGTAGTGTGCGGTCAGGAATCGGGTCCCTTTATGTCTGGCCGCTGGCTGTGTACTGTCTCCGGTAGCGGAGGAGTAGTGTGCGGTCAGGAATCGGGTCCCTCTGTGTCTGGCCGCTGGCTGTGTACTGTCACCGGTAGTGGAGGAGTAGTGTGTGGTCAGGAATCGGGCCCCTCTGTGTCTGGCCACTGGCTGTGTGCTGTCTCCGGCAGTGGAGGAGTAGTGTACGGTCAGGAATCGGGTCCCTCTGTGTCTGGCCGATGGCTGTGTACTGTCACCGGTAGTGGAGAAGTAGTGTGTGGTCAGGAATCGGGCCCTTCTGTGTCTGGCCGCTGGCTGTGTACTGTCTCTGGTAGCGGAGGAGTAGTGTACGGTCAGGAATCGGGCCCCTCTGTGTCTGGCCGCTGGCTGTGTGCTGTCTCTGGTATTGGAGGAGTAGTGTGCGGTCAGGAATCGGGCCCCTCTGTATCTGGCTGCTGGCTGTGTACTGTCTCCGGTAGTGGAGGAGTAGTGTGTGGTCAGGAATCTGGTCCCTCTGTGTCTGTCTGCTGGCTGTGTACTGTCTCTGGTAGCGGAGGAGCAGTGTGCAGTCAGGAATCGGGTCCCTCTGTGTCTGGCCGCTGGCTTTGTACTGTCTCTGGTAGCGGAGGAGTAGTGTGTGGTCAGGAATAGGGCCCCTCTGTGTCTGGCCACTGGCTGTGTGCTGTCTCCGGCAGTGGAGGAGTAGTGTACGGTCAGGAATCAGGTCCCTCTGTGTCTGGCCGCTGGCTGTGTACTGTCACCGGTAGTGGAGGAGTAGTGTGTGGTCAGGAATCGGGCCCTTCTGTGTCTGGCCGCTGGCTGTGTACTGTCTCTGGTAGCGGAGGAGTAGTGTACGGTCAGGAATCGGGCCCCTCTGTGTCTGGCCGCTGGCTGTGTGCTGTCTCTGGTATTGGAGGATTAGTGTGCGGTCAGGAATCGGGCCCCTCTGTGTGTGGCCGCTGGCTGTATACTGTCTCCGGTAGCGGAGGAGTAGTGTGCGGTCAGGAATCGCGTCCCCCTAGGTCTGGCTGCTGGCTGTGTACTGTCTCTGGTAGTGGAGGACTAGTGTGTGGTCAGGAATCGGGCCCATCTGTGTCTGGCCGCTGGCTGTGTACTGTCTCCGGTAGCGGAGCAGTAGTGTGCGGACAGGAATCGGGTCCCTCTGTGTCTGGCCGCTGGCTGTGTACTGTCTCCGGTAGCGGAGCAGTAGTGTGCAGTCAGGAATCTGGTCCCTCTGTGTCTGGCCGCTGGCTGTGTACTGTCTCCGGTAGCGGAGGAGTAGTGTGTGGTCAGGAATCGGGCCCATCTGTGTCTGGCCACTGGCTGTGTACTGTCTCTGGTAGTGGAGGACTAGTGTGTGGTCAGGAATCGGGTACCTCTGTGTCTGGCCGCTGGCTGTGTACTGTCTCCGGTAGCGGAGGAGTAGTGTGCGGTCAGGAATTGGGCCCCTCTGTGTCTGGCCGCTGGCTGTGTACTGTCTCCGGTAGCAGAGGAATAGTGTGCGGTCAGGAATCGGGTCCCTCTGTGTCTAGCTGTGTACTGTCTCCGGTAGCGGAGGAGTAGTTTGTGGTCAGGAATCGGGTCCCTCTGTGTCTGGCCGCTGGCTGTGTACTGTCACCGGTAGTGGAGGAGTAGTGTGTGGTCAGGAATCGGGCCCTTCTGTGTCTGGCCGCTGGCTGTGTACTGTCTCTGGTAGCGGAGGAGTAGTGTACGGTCAGGAATCGGGCCCCTCTGTGTCTGGCCGCTGGCTGTGTGCTGTCTCTGGTATTGGAGGATTAGTGTGCGGTCAGGAATCGGGCCCCTCTGTGTGTGGCCGCTGGCTGTATACTGTTTCCGGTAGCGGAGGAGTAGTGTGCGGTCAGGAATCGCGTCCCCCTAGGTCTGGCTGCTGGCTGTGTACTGTCTCTGGTAGTGGAGGACTAGTGTGTGGTCAGGAATCGGGCCCATCTGTGTCTGGCCGCTGGCTGTGTACTGTCTCCGGTAGCGGAGCAGTAGTGTGCGGAAAGGAATCGGGTCCCTCTGTGTCTGGCCGCTGGCTGTGTACTGTCTCCGGTAGCGGAGGAGTAGTGTGCAGTCAGGAATCTGGTCCCTCTGTGTCTGGCCGCTGGCTGTGTACTGTCTCCGGTAGCGGAGGAGTAGTGTGTGGTCAGGAATCGGGCCCATCTGTGTCTGGCCACTGGCTGTGTACTGTCTCTGGTAGTGGAGGACTAGTGTTTGGTCAGGATTCGGGTACCTCTGTGTCTGGCCGCTGGCTGTGTACTGTCTCCGGTAGCGGAGGAGTAGTGTGCGGTCAGGAATTGGGCCCCTCTGTGTCTGGCCGCTGGCTGTGTACTGTCTCCAGTAGCAGAGGAGTAGTGTGCGGTCAGGAATCGGGTCCCTCTGTGTCTAGCTGTGTACTGTCTCCGGTAGCGGAGGAGTAGTTTGTGGTCAGGAATCGGGTCCCTCTGTGTCTGGCCTCTGGTTGTGTACTGTCTCCGGTAGCGGAGGAGTAATGTGCTCAGGAATCGGGCCCCTCTGTATCTGGCCGCTGGTTGTGTACTGTCACCGGAAGTGGAGGAGTAGTGTGTGGTCAGGAATCGGGCCCTTCTGTGTCTGGCCGCTGGCTATGTACTGTCCTTGGTAGCGGAGGAGTAGTGTATGGTCAGGAATCGGGCCCCTCTGTGTCTGGCCGCTGGCTGTGTACTGTCTCCGGAAGCGCAGGAGTAGTGTGCGGTCAGGAATCGGGTCCCTCTGTGTCTGGCCGCTGGCTGTGTGCTGTCTCTGGTATTGGAGGAGTAGAGTGTGGTCAGGAATCGCATCCCCCTATGTCTGGCTGCTGGCTGTGTACTGTCTCCGGTAGTGGAGGAGTAGTGTGTGGTCAGGAATCTGGTCCCTCTGTGTCTGGCCGCTGGCTGTGTACTGTCTCCGGTAGCGGAGGAGTAGTGTGCGGTCAGGAATCTGGTCCCTCTGTGTCTGGCCGCTGGCTGTGTACTGTCTCCGGTAGCGGAGGATTAGTGTGCGGTCGGGAATCGCGTCCCCCTATGTCTGGCTGCTGGCTGTGTACTGTCTCCGGTAGCGGAGGACTAGTGTGTGGTCAGGAATTGGGCTCCTCTGTGTCTGGCCGCTGGCTGTGTACTGTCTCTGGTAGTGAAGAAGTAGTGTGCGGTCAGGAATCGGGTCCCTCTGTGTCTGACTGCTGGCTGTGTACTGTCTCCGGTAGCGGAGGAGTAGTGTGCGGTTAGGAATCGGGTCCCTCTATGTCTGGCTGCTGGCTGTGTACTGTCTCCGGTAGTGGAGGAGTAGTGTGCAGGCAGGAATCGGGCCCCTCTGTGTCTGGCTGCTGGCTGTGTACTGTCTCAGGTAGCGGAGGAGTAGTGTGCGGTCAGGAATAGGGTCCCTCTGTGTCTGGCTGCTGGCTGTGTACTGTCTCCGGTAGCGGAGGAGTAGTGTGCGGTCAGGAATAGGGTCCCTCTGTGTCTGGCTGCTGGCTGTGTACTGTCTCCGGTAGCGGAGGAGTAGTGTGCAGTCAGGAATCAGGCCCCTCTGTGTCTGGCCGCTGGCTGTGTACTGTCTCAGGTAGCGGAGGAGTAGTGTGTGGTCAGGAATAGGGTCCCTCTGTGTCTGGCCTCTAGCTGTGTACTGTCTCTGGTAGTGGAGGAGTAGTGTGTGGTCAGGAATCGGACCCCTCTGTGTCTGGCCGCTGGCTGTGTACTGTCTCTGGTAGCGGAGGAGCAGTGTGCGGTCAGGAATCGGGCCCCTCTGTGTCTGGCCGCTGGTTGTGTACTGTCTCTGGTAACGGAGGAGCAGTGTGCGGTCAGGAATCGGGCCCCTCTGTGTCTGGCCGCTGGCTGTGTACTGTGTCCGGTAGTGAAGGAGTAGTGTGCGGTCAGGAATCGGGCCCCTCTGTGTCTGCCCACTGGCTGTGTACTGTGTCCGGTAGTGGAGGAGTAATGTGCGGTTAGGAATTGGGTCCTCTGTGTCTGGCCGCTGGCTGTGCACTGTCTCCGATAGTGAAGGAGTAGTGTGTGGTCAGGAATCGGGCCCCTCTGTGTCTGCCCACTGGCTGTGTACTGTGTCCGGTAGTGGAGGAGTAATGTGCGGTTAGGAATTGGGTCCTCTGTGTCTGGCCGCTGGCTGTGTACTGTCTCCGGTAGTGAAGGAGTAGTGTGCGGTTAGGAATCGGGTCCCTCTATGTCTGGCTGCTGGCTGTGTACTGTCTCCCGTAGTGGAGAAGTAGTGTGCAGGCAGGAATCAGGCCCCTCTGTGTCTGGCTGCTGGCTGTGTACTGTCTCAGGTAGCGGAGGAGTAGTGTGTGGTCTGGAATAGGGTCCCCCTGTGTCTGGCCGCTGGCTGTGTACTGTCTCCGGTAGCGGAGGAGTAGTGTGCGGTCAGGAATCAGGCCCCTCTGTGTCTGGCTGCTGGCTGTGTACTGTCTCAGGTAGCGGAGGAGTAGTGTGTGGTCTGGAATAGGGTCCCCTCTGTGTCTGGCTGCTGGCTGTGTACTGTCTCCGGTAGTGGAGGAGCAGTGTGAGGTCAGGAATCGGGCCCCTCTGTGTCTGGCCGCTGGCTGTGTACTGTCTCTGGTAGCGGAGGTGCAGTGTGCGGTCAGGAATCGGGCCCCTCTGTGTCTGGCCGCTGGTTGTGTACTGTCTCTGGTAACGGAGGAGCAGTGTGCGGTCAGGAATCAGGCCCCTCTGTGTCTGGCCGCTTGGCTGTGTACTGTGTCCGGTAGTGAAGGAGTAGTGTGCGGTCAGGAATCGGGCCCCTCTGTGTCTGCCCACTGGCTGTGTACTGTGTCCGGTAGTGGAGGAGTAATGTGCGGTTAGGAATTGGGTCCTCTGTGTCTGGCCGCTGGCTGTGTACTGTCTCTGGTAGTGGAGGAGTAGTGTGCGGTCAGAAATCGGGTCCCTCTGTGTCTGGCCGCTGGCAGTGTACTGCCTCCGGTAGCAGAGGAGTAGTGTGCGGTCATGAATCGGGCCCCTCTGTGTCTTGCCGCTGGCTGTGTACTGTCTCCGGTAGTGGAGGAGTAGTGTGCAGGCAGGAATCGGGCCCCTCTGTGTCTGGCTGCTGGCTGTGTACTGTCTCCGGTAGCGGAGGAGTAGTGTGTGGTCAGGAATAGGGTCCCCCTGTGTCTGGCCTCTGGCTGTGTACTGTCTCCGGTAGTGGAGGAGCAGTGTGAGGTCAGGAATCGGGCCCCTCTGTGTCTGGCCGCTGGCTGTGTACTGTCTCTGGTAGCGGAGGAGCAGTGTGCGGTCAGGAATCGGGCCCCTCTGTGTCTGGCCGCTGGTTGTGTACTGTCTCCGGTAGCGGAGGAGTAGTGTGCGGTCAGGAATCGGGTTCCTCTGTGTCTGGCCGCTGGCTGTGTGCTGTCTCCGGTAGCGGAGGAGTAGTGTGCGGTCAGGAATCGGGCCCCTCTGTGTCTGCCCACTGGCTGTGTACTGTGTCCGGTAGTGGAGGAGTAATGTGCGGTTAGGAATTGGGTCCTCTGTGTCTGGCCGCTTGATGTGTACTGTGTCCAGTAGTGAAGGAGTAGTGTGCGGTCAGGAATCGGGTCCCTCTGTGTCTTGCCGCTGGCTGTGTGCTGTCTCCGGTAGCGGCGGAGTAGTGTGCGGTCAGGAATCTGGTCCCTCTGTGTCTGGCCGCTGGCTGTGTACTGTCTCCAGTAGCGTCGGAGTAGTGTGCAGTCAGGAATCGGGTCCCTCTGTGTCTGGCTGCTGGCTGTGTACTGTCTCCTGTAGCGGAGGAGCAGTGTGCGGTCAGGAATCAGGTCCCTCTGTGTCTGGCCGCTGGCTGTGTGCTGTCTCCGGTAGAGGAGGAGTAGTGTGCGGTCAGGAATCTGGTCCCTCTGTGTCTGGCCGCTGGCTGTGTACTGTCTCCAGTAGCGTAGGAGTAGTGTGCGGTCAGGAATCGGGTCCCTCTGTGTCTGGCTGCTGGCTGTGTACTGTCTCCTGTAGCGGCGGAGTAGTGTGCGGTCAGGAATCTGGTCCCTCTGTGTCTGGCCGCTGGCTGTGTACTGTCTCCTGTAGCGGAGTAGTGTGCGGTCAGGAATCAGGTCCCTCTGTGTCTGGCCGCTGGCTGTGTACTGTCTCCGGTAGTGGAGGAGTAGTGTGCAGTCAGGAATCGGGTCCCTCTGCATCTGGCTGTTGGCTGTGTACTGTGTCCGGTAGCGGAGGAGTAGTGTGCGGTCAGGAATCTGGTCCCTCTGTGTCTGGCCGATGGCTGTGTACTGTCTCCAGTAGCGTAGGAGTAGTGTGCGGTCAGGAATCGGGTCCCTCTGTGTCTGGCCGCTGGCTGTGTACTGTCTCCTGTAGCGGAGTAGTGTGCGGTCAGGAATCTGGTCCCTCTGTGTCTGGCCAATGGCTGTGTACTGTCTCCTGTTGCGGAGGAGTAGTGTACGGTCAGGAATTGGGTCCCTGTGTGTATGGCTGCTGGCTGTGCGCTGTCTCCATGGTTCCCGCTAATGCCTGTAAGATTAATGCTGCTTTTTCCTGCACCCATGTCAGCGTGGGGCAGATGATCGCTGATGTCTGAGGGAAGTGCTGGCAGCTCCCAGTGGATTTCTTGCCGGGCAAAAGCATGAGGAGACACTGATGATGCTGCAGATGGAGCTGGAAGTGACGCAACTTGGTTCATCTCTACGGCAATGGGCGACTTCTTATTCTTCTGCCATTACCAATATTATTTTTAAGTAACCTCAATTGGTCTGTAGAGTTACCTCACTTTGGGAACCTCTGCCCTAGGCTGTGTGTCAATGGACACAGAATGGTTTGAAGTATAGCGCACCAACAAAACATGCAGCAGTTAGTGAACAGTGTTTTTTGTCAGAACACCAAAGATACAATAGGGTAAAAAGAGGGGTTGGTTCACCACACAGCGCTATTTTGAGATGTTCCCAAACGGAAAGAATACACCAATGAGTAATAAATTAATCATACATAACATTTTTTACAGTGAATCACAGAAGACTTGTCAATCTGTAATGAGATTACCCCTTTTTTGTCCCCCAATAATCGGGACTTACAAACGGGGTACAAATCAAAAAGACATCATGGTGTAGTAATTTAAACAGATTTGGTTTTTAATGATTAAAAAAACTCACAAGAGTGGATGGTATGTAAAGCATATAAACATAGAATCCCAGGCACAGACTGCTCACACGCTCCCAAAGGTCCTTGTTCCAGGCAATGCAGAGTCCAACTCCGGAAATCGGTCCACCACACAGTCCTGAAAATGGGGGGGGGGGGGGGGGGTGCCAGTCAGCCAACACAGGGATCCAAATAAACAGCACCAACACTTAATGCATTTCGGACCCAGTAGTCCTTCCTCAGAAGTGTGCTGTTACACATAAGCTGCTGATATTTAAGCCACAGAACCGGATATTGATCATGGGAAGTTTCCGTTATGAAAATGGAACCCCCGGCACATGCCGCACATACTGCGGGAGGCTGGGTGTGCACTCAGACGGTGTCCCCACATTTAACATTGAATATCAAGTTCCCATGTGGAGCGGAGGTACCCGGAGTTACCGCACTGATCGCGGCCTCTGGCTCCGTCTCCAGTCACACATCCGCCGGAAGTTATCATTTGGCCTTTCCAGCAGTGTCCCAGTACTTCACTCGTCCCCCTGATCATCTCACCGTAGCTGCGGGTTCCGTTTTGTATATGGTTTGCGTGGGTGTCTTCTGTATGATGTTCATATATAGGGAAAAACTATCTGAAACTTGAGATTGGGGTATCAGTTTGTATAAAGATAAAGAAGCAAAGACATTTTTTATATAACATGATATAAAAACAATTTTAGAAACAATTTTTAAAACAGTTTATAAAACAGGATAAGATGGAAACCAGTACAGCCAATTCAAGTTAAAAAAAAAATGTAATTCAAAATCAGCATTCAGTCCCAGCGGTATTAAGGTTTTCAGTTTAAAAATCCACTCCATTTCCGCTTTAGATAAGCGTTTTCAATATCATTGCTCCTACATTTTGGAAGGATTTGTTGGATGCCATAGAAATTAATTATCTGGCACTCATTTTTATTATGAATGGATTTAAAATGAGCTGGGACTGAGTGTGTTTCTAAACCTTTTCTGATATTGTATATATGTTCAGAGGGGCGGGTCTTCAGATTTCTTGTTGTTTAACCAACATAACATAATTTACATGAACACTCCAGCATATATACTACATTCCTGGAGTTACATGTGATAAAATAATTGATTTTAAAAGTGTTTCCCTTAGTTTCAAAACTTAAAAATTTGGATGTTTGGCTTTTCACAGTTCTACACATTAAACACATCAGTGGAACCATTTTGTCTGAATACTTTGGCGCGGTTCCACCTCTATACTGCTATGCACCAATTTATCCCTTAATGAGGGAGCCCTCCTATAGATAAAATTGGGGTGATCAGGAATATGTTCCTTTAAAATCAGATCCTGTTGTAAAATTTTCCAGTTATTTTTAAAAATATTTTTTTTTTTTTTTAAACATGAATTATACTGAGAGATAAAAGACCATTTACAGTTATCAGTATTATCTTTTTTAACTTTTCCCACAAGGAGGTCCTCTCTTCTTATTTCTGATATCCGTGTTTTAGCTTTAGTAATAGTTTTTTGCTGATACCCTTTCGTCAAGAATCGATTCGAAAGTTCTTCTATCTGATTTTCGCAGATAGTGGCTTCTGTGCAATTTCGCTTTACTCTAGTGAACTGGCTGAAAGGAATACCTTCCAGCCAGTTTGAGTTATGTTCACTAGTACGATCAATAAAACTATTAGAATCAGTCGGTTTTCTGTAATTATTCGTATTCAGATTGGTGCAAAAATATTTAAGATCAGAGCGGTTCCCCCTCCAAATAAAAAGCACATCGTCAATAAAACGTTGCCAGGATACCAGGTTCGCCACCAGATGACGATCTGGCCAAATTTGTTCCTGCTCCCGGTACACCATAAATAAATTTGAGTAACTGGGGGCGAACCTGGTACCCATAGCAGTGCCCACCAATTGGAGGTAAAAGCTTCCATTAAAGATAAAATAATTGTTTTCTAAAATGAACTTTATACCTTTAATAATATTTTTTTTTTTTAAATTGTGAAAAATCTGTTTGATTTAAAAAGAAAGATACAGCTAAAACACTCTTTTCAATATCAATAATAGTGTAGAGGGTGGACACGTCGGCACTCACTAAAAACATTTTGTCCTCCCATTCAGTGTTTAAGAGTCGCCTAAGGACATCACCAGTGTCTTTTAGGTATGCCTTTGTTTTATGGACTAAAGGTTGCAAGTAATAATCAATTAATGAAGATAAGTTTGAAGTGATACTGTTACAGCCTGAAATAATGGGCCTGCCTGGAGGTTCAACAGGGTTTTTATGAATTTTCGGTAGTGCATAAATAGTAGGAATAGATGGATGCTTGATATTTAAAAACTCGAACTCCTTTTTGGTGATAATTCCATCATTTAATGCAATTTGTGTGAACTCGAGCAAAGCTTTTGTAATCCTTGAGGTAGGGTCTGACTTCAATTTTTTACAGGTCACTCCGTCCTCTATTTGGCGGAAAATGTCTGCCATATATTTATCTTTATCCATTAGGACTACACTACCGCCCTTATCTGCAGGCTTTATAATCAGATCATGAACATCTTTTAATGCTTTCACTGCCAGCATTTCTTTATTTGAAAGATTACATCTCCTCCTATTTTTTTGGCTAAGGTTTTGATTTACCAGTTTTTCAACCTCACTGCAGACTACTTTACTAAAGGAGTCTACACAGCTACCTTTAGCCTGCAAAGGGTAAAAAGTGGACGGTGCTTTAAAGTGCGATGTGTCATAATAAGGCTGTTCTGGAGTGTCATTGTCTTTATTTAAAAAGAAACGTTTTACTGTTATTTTCCTAATGAATTTTTGTATATCAAGGAAAATATCAAAGGCGCCCAAGTTGTGGGTGGGGCAAATTTTAAGCCCTTCATTACGATTTTTTCTTCATAAATATTAAGTTCCCTTTTGCTTAAATTCAATATTTTGACCTCTTTTTCTAGTTGGTTGTCTAGAACCTCAGTTTGGGGGAGGGGTCCTCTTTTTTCTGTTTTTTTTTTAACCTGCTCTTTTTCCTCGTTTAGTTTTTATCTGATGTTTTGAAAGGTTCTTTCTGTGTGTTGTTGAACCTCTGTATTCTTCTCTGTGGTTTTGGGTCCCACCGAAAAGGTGACTGATATGATGTTGAAGGGTGTTTGTCAGCCACAGACTGGCATATAGGCTTTGTAGTATTGCTGGCATCATGAATCTCCTGCTATATATTTACTTACACTCATAAACATTTATACATTTATGGAGGGTATTACATTACTGGGTCTACACAGGAAATAGAGAGGTTTCTGACCTACTGGATTCTCCATTGTTGGAGTCAAAGGCAGAACTACCATTGGTGCAGCAGGCCAACTTGTGCCCCTGTCACCCTCTTCCTGTCACATACTGTTTTTCCCTGTCACCCTCTGCCTCCTCCTGTCACACTCTGCCTCTCCCTGTAACCCTCTGCCTCTCCCTGTCACCCACTGTTTTTCTCTGTCACACTCTACCTCTCACTGTCACCCACTGCTTTTCCCTGTCACACTCTGCCTCTCACTGTCACCCACTGTTTTTCCCTGTCACCCTCTGCCTCCTCCTGTCAACCTCTGCATCTCCCTGACACCCACTGTTTTCCCTGTCACACTCTACCTCTCCCTGTTACCCTCTGCCTCTCACTGTCACCCACTGTTTTTCCATGTCACACTCTGCCTCCTCCTGTCACCCACTGTTATTCCCTGTCACACTCTGCCTCCTCCTGTCACACTCTGCCTCCTCCTGTCACCCTCTGTCTCTCCCTGTCACCCACTGTTTTTCCCTGTCACACTCTGCCTCCCCCTGTCACCCTCTACCTCCTCCTGCCACCCATTGTTTTTCCCTGTCACACTCTGCCTCCTCCTGTCACCTACTGTTTTTCCCTGTCACACTCTGCCTCCTCCTATCACCAACAGCCATGGTGCATATTGTGAACTTGAGTTGGGTTGTAGGAAGGGGGCACAAATTATATTTTCGCACCTGAGATCCTCACCCACAAGTTCCCCCACTGGTTAAACCAAATGTCATTTAGGAATGATTTACTGAAATGGACCCAAATAGTAAAGTCCTGTAAAAAACGAATATAAAGTCATAACATGAACAATTTCAGACGCCTTTATATAAACAAACATTATACTATTATAAGTTCCAAAACTAATTAGGGTCACTCATTCTTTCACTGAGCCTCATCCGTTAATAACTTGCTGTGGGCACTGTGTCACGTTTCCTGAAGCACCAGCTGGAGTGTAGCGGAGGCTGGGTGCTTTAATATAAGGTTGTTACATTAACGACAGAAGAGAGTGAAGCAATGAGATAAAATATAACCTTATTTAATGAAGATACTGCGGTACAGGTTGTAATAATGGCACAAGAATAATACTGTCGTTTCTGTAAAGATGATGCAAGTCAATGATATGCAATACTTTATTGAAGAAGTTGAAGATGCTTGGTAATTGAAAGAAGTATTAAAGAATGGTTGAAGAATTGGATGATTGGATGAAGACTTGAATTATTGAATGAAAATTGGATGATTGTAATAATAATTGGATGATTATATGAAGATTGGATGTTTGGAAGAATAATTGGATGGTTGGATGAAGATTGGATGATTGGAAGAATAATTGGATGATTGAATTATTGGGTAAAGAATTGGAGAATTAGATGAGGGAATGATGATGAAGTCCGAGTGACCTTGCTGAATTGGATCATGGCTGCAGAACCAGGAGTAACCGTGGAGAATAACCATCAGGAGTGAGGAGAAAGATAATACCCCTTTGGGGGGCTAACCTTATCCAGTCCTTTTAGGCGGCAGCAGGTTCCGTGGTACACAGGTATAGCAGTGAGACGATCAGCAGGAATAGAGGATGACCTCACCGGAGGCGCAGGAACTGTAGTGAATGCTACAGACAGCCAGTAGTGAACAATGATGCATAGGGATGGACATCATTGTACTGACTGCCGGTCTTGCCCGGCAAGTCAGTACTTGAAGGGTGAGCTGTGCGGCGATTGAATGGCTGTTTGACAGCACTAGGTGGAGCCGCGCAGTATAGGCTGATGCATCCCAAAACAAGGCCGCCGCCAGCGGAGGCGACAGAAACCAGCCAGCGGGGATAGTGCGCACATACGCTGCTGCAGTCGATTACAGCCAGAGACCAAACCAAACACAGGCCTGTCATGGCGGCCCACATCTCACGCCACCCAGACCCTGCATGGCACCAGAGCACATGCCACTACTGTCACCCGGTGGCGACAGCGCAAGAGCATGCACACCACCAGCACAAGGAACAGGAGCGGAGGTGAGCCCTGTGGCAGGAGACATGCTGACATAAGTCTTAGGGCTAGGCACAGCACAGGGGAACTGGGTAGCAGCCATGGTGGTCATGACACACTGGAGCTGCTGGCACAGAGACAGAGGTTGCCACAGAGTCAGAGGCATAACTAAAACTTCATGAGTTCTATAGTCCCATATGCAAATTATGGAGAGGAGAGACAGCGACAGGGAGAGAGAGGAGAGACAGCGACTGGGAAAGAAAGGAGAGACAGTGATGGGGATAGAGAGAGGAGTGACAGCAACAGGGAGAGAGAGAAGGAGAAACAGTGATGGGGAGAGAGAGAAGAGACAGCGATGGTGTGAGAGAGGAGAGACAGTGACAGGGAGAGAGAGGAGAGACAGCGATGGTGAGAGAGAGGAGAGACAGCAATGGTGAGAGAGAGGAGAGACAGTGATGGGGAGAGAGAGGAGAGACAGCGATGGTGAGAGAGAGGAGAGACAGAGATGGGGAGAGAGAGGGGAGTGACAGCAACAGAGATTACTATGCCAGAGAAGGTTGATATGGCAGTCGCTATGGTGTTTAAGAAAGGGTTAAACAAATATTTGCTATATATTTACTTACACTCATAAACATTTATACATTTACGGAGAGTATTACATTACTGGGTCAGGAAATAGAAAGGTTTCCACGGCCCCTGGAAGTTCTCCGGAAGACCCATCCACACCCCCACTGCTGCCTTGTTGGACACTGCATCAATTGCATTTGGATACATCACAACTATATTGGACATATCACCACTCCGTCACCCTTTACCAATCTGTGGGAAGTTTCATTGGAAAACCTCCAGTGGCTGTGGAAACGGACTTCATCTATTCCTAGGTCATTTACTAGAGAGGATCCAGCAGCTGCCCATTGGGGCAAAAACTTATCTCCATAAACATCCAGGAGAACCTTTTTGGATACAATTGGTACATTCACACCCTATCTAGCCAACTGGCAGGAGGACTCCTTACTATCAATTTCCCAACATCATCTTTCATGGTGTGGTAACTATACCATTGCATTATTAACTGTTTCTAATTGAAACAACTGCCTTTCCCCAGGATTATAGAAACAGGTCCAACATGCGGAGTGTATTCATTGTTGTGTGCAATACCATGTACTTTATTTTATGCATAATTTAATCACTGTTTGCAGTCTCAATTTTTAACAGTTCCTTAAAACCCATTGTAATAGATCATCCAATCACCCTTTTTAATTTTATTCACATACAACCCACATCATCTTCATCAGCGCTGCTACAGAACCTTGTGTTCGACCTCCATCCCCTTTTCTGCTTTCCATTGGGTACGACTAACCCGACAGTGCAGCTGCTGTGAACAACCACTCCTATTGAGTGCCCTCAGGTTGACACCTCATACGGCGTCCACCTAACCCCTTGTTTTCTTTACAGTATAACAGGTGACATTCATATACAGTTGGTATCACAGGCAGTAGCATACAGGCATAGCAGACTCCTAACAGGCTCCAATGGTCCCTAGTCTAACCCACAGCCCCAGCCTATCACTCGGATAGATAGTCCACCATCGAGAGCAAGTGATTCTGCCCTGGGAATCCTTAAATCAGGACATCCCAGGTGCTGCTGATTACACCTGGGATTCGGCTACTGCTAACAAAACCCGGTCTGGATCCTCCACATTACTTTTATGTGGCGGAATGCCGACCCTGCCACACTACTCCCCCCTTAGATTCAACCACCCTGGTGAAGCTACACAATTTTCAGGTGAGCTCTCAGCCTCACCCACCCCTATTTGTGTCATCCACCCAGGTACCTAGCCCTCCATCACTTTCCAGAGGTCGCCCACCTCGCCTTCTTCCACCTCCCCTATTTTCAATCAATCAATCAGTTGTGTATTTACTTCTAGGATTCTCACCAAATGCAAAAGATTTTGAAATTAAAATTGATTCAATTGATTTAATAATTCTGTTCTAAAAAACGATTCCCCATAATATATGATTGGGGAGACAGTGGAGGGTGCGCTATAGCTATACATTTTTGGCCCTTGTGGTTGTATATTGGGAATGACGTCTCTAGTGCGTTATTCATTGTTAGTGTGTACTAGAAAAGGATGCGTCATCTTGGCCTATTTTTTGCAATATGAGTGTTAATTGTAAAATACCTGGATATAGAGATACATGGTTAGAATTATCATTTGTTTGTAAGAATACGAAGCACAATATGTATTTCCAGATCAGTTGTAATCCTTATAATTTCGTTCTTCCCTGCGGCTGGTATTAGAATTATTTTCGTTTCCCCTTTCCCAACTGTCACATGTTCACTCATGTCAGGTGTAATAGTGACAGAGACATTGGTGTTGGGTGACGTGCCGGTAATCAGAAGTTCTTGCTGAGGAATATTGGCAGGTTCCTGAGCCTGTTGGGCTTTGGAGCCTGCAAATAACAATCAATTTTCCATTAATAGTGTTGTCTCTTTCAACTAAACCACAATACACATTGGGGGTGATTCACATTGGTTTGGTAAACAGCGTACAATCGCTGCTTACCAAGTGGGTAGACGAAACCTGCCGAGGGAACATTCTCACACCCCCTTTCACAAGTGAAGCGCCGCATTTGCATGCAAATGGATTTGTACACTCACACAACCATTTGCATGCGAGTGTACGGCAACTGTCGAATGATTGTTCCACCCGTTCGCAAAAAATAAAAGTCAATGTAGACTCAATTTTATTTACCATGCAACAGTTCACTATCCACCTACTTCCCATCCCCATCTGCGCAAATGCCTCGAAGAGTGTGATACTCGCCGAAGGCGTTCGCACTGTGGGTCTGCACGTGCGTATTTTCACTGATATGCATGCGCAAACCCACAACATCCCCGGACCGAATTTGGCTCTTTATGAATCCCCCCATTGTCTCAGTAAATTACAATTATTACTTTCCCTGTGTAATAGATGCTTCTGATATTTATCAGTTTAGATTATCCTGCAACATCCTGTCCGAAATACGCATCCGACCGATTCAACTAGAATAAGGGCCCATGTGACCCAGTACGTAGATGACAGGTTCTGTGCCTCACCTTTAGCTGCTGAATTAGCTCAGACAAAGCTTCAGAGGAGAACAGAGAGGTTCTACTGGTGGGTAGAGCAGAACTTTGGGGCAAATTGTGGTAAATGTACAAAAAAAGTCCTGGTGCCAGATTCACTTCCCCACACGAAGACCCTTCGCTACCCTCGTCTGCTGCTCCGTCACACTGTCCCTGCTGCTGTAAAGTGGTTTTTACCTGAGGGGCCCCCCACAATGTCATTGCCCCTGGCAGAGACTGATATACGAGCGCTGTAGAAATCATTCAATGGTCGGCGACCATCAAATGATTTCTGCCGCTCACGCAAGCTGCGAATGGATGTTTATGAAAACATCCATTCGCATGCGTGCTTGGGAAATCTGTGTGCGGGCGGACATTCGTGAGAGCGATGAGCAGCGTTTAGATGACCCGCAAATCTACAAATCTCATAGCTTTGTGGGTCAACCAGAATGAGGGTCTTGGTGCCCTTAGGTTGGATAGTCGGAGACTGTGGTGTTTGATGTCAGAAAGCTTTAATACTGTAGTTCAGATTATAGAATCATATGTGATTAATAAAGTAGAGCACTAGACAGATATATATATATATAAAATACTGTAGTTAGGTACATTAGAGATAATAAAATCTTCTCTTACTGTCCACACCCAGTGACTTGCACCCAGGTAATACGCAGGTTGTTGCTACATTGCTGCATAGTGGGTGCAGCAGATCTGATATTTTGGGCACGTATGAAATACTGATACCATAATTTGGGTCTTACCACAGAGCAATGCAATCAATGCACATAAGTACACAATCTGATGGGCTCCCATCTCTGAAAAGGAAGCAAACAAAAATATTAGTGTTATTGGACAGCAAGAAGCATCGCATACTTACTATCTATGTATCAAATCCAGTAAATCATCCTTCCTGCATGAGTAGTCATTTTGTGATTTTTTCCAAAATTATAACTCCCAGCATCAGGCTCCAAAAGGGGGGAGGAGGGGTGGAGGGCAAGTCCGACCGCACTCCTGTGATCCCTCCCCACGATGCAAATTCAAAATTTTCCATTTGCAGCACTTATTTGAGAGCGCTTTGCTATTAAGCAACAATCTGTTATTCTTGTAATGTTGCGCATGACCCTGAATCGGGCCCACTGTGAGTTATCATATCGCTTTCACATCACCAAAATATCCGGAGTCATTCCAGGATGAGGTGCGATGTGAAAGCATCAAAGTTAAATAACCTGGGACGTACAACCTGGTGTTTCAACCCGTTATTAAAGCAGAGTTAAACAAGGAGCCGGACCCGGGTCCATGTTCCAGATTAATGGATCTGACCCAGGTTATTCAACCCGGCAATCAGCAAAAGGTGCCAATCGGCTGTCCCTGTGTCTACCTTGATAATGTCAGCAGCCAGAGCCCTGGACACACAAGTAGCACACTGCAGACATCAAGAGAGCAGCATTTTAGAAGATCAGCGATGTGAGGTTTATTCGGCCAATTGGAGTGATGAGGTTAGGGGACTGGTGAGGATCAGGGATGAAGCTGAGATAGGCCGGCACATTACAGGCACTGGCAAAGATGTCATAGTGTATAAACACATTGCCAAGATGCTTTAGTCGTCTGGCTTCCACAGGACACAGCAGTGACACAATGCCATGAGAGGTCCCTAACTCACTCCCTGTGATAAATCATCTTTGTGAGACAAAAAGCAAGGATTATACTTTAAGATAATACCTTTTCTTCGGAATACTTCATGGCAGCCATATACATTGGGGTTCATCCCTCTCTCCTCTCCAATCAGACAGGTAGTTTCTTCCCCCAGGATCCAGCTCCTCCTCTTCCTCCCCTATATAGCCCAGCACCTCCCTGTTAACCATAGTCTTTGACTGTCTCCGCCCTGATCCTAGGGAAAAAACACAAACAGGGAGGGCAGTAATTTTGGACTGCCATGAAGTATTCCAAAGAAAAGGTATTATCGTAAGTATAATCCTTGCTTTCTCCTTCATACTTCATGGCAGCCATATACATTGGGATGTACCACAGCCGTAGGGAGGGCTTTACTCCCTACGGAGTTTCAGTATTTCGCTTCCGAAATGAGAACCTGGGACGTCCAGCGCATAGTGCTTGGAGAAGGTATGCAGGGAAGACCAAGTGGCTGCTTGGCAAATCTATTTAGCTGAAACTCTGGCCTCTCTCGCCCATGAAACCGCCATTGCTCTTGTTGAGTGAGCCTTAATGCCCTCTGGCACCGCATGGCCCACCTTCTTTTAAGTAAATGCAATTACCTCCTTGAGCCATCTTGAAATCGACTGTTTTGACGGAGCAAATCCCTTCTTTGCTCCTTGAGGAATCACGAATAACGCTTCTGACTTCCTGAATCCAGCCGTTCTGTCCAAATATATCTTGATAGCTCTGACAACATCTAACGTATGTAATTTTTCCTCTTTTTTAGTCAGAGGATTTGGAAAAAAACAAGGCAAAATAATCTCTTGATTCAAATGAAAAAAAGAAATAACCTTGGGCAGAAAAGATGGTCTGGTCCTCAGCACCACTCTATCTGGAAAAACTTTCAAGTACTGTTCCTTAATGCACAGCGCATGAATTTCACTCACTCTCTTCGCTGACGTTATTGCTACTAGAAATAACATCTTCCACGTCAGGAATTTCAAATTAACTCTTTCCAATGGCTCAAACGGAGCCTCCATTAGTCCATTTAGTACTAAATTGAGGTCCCACTGAGGAACTATTGACCTAACTCTAGGCTGAATCCTCTTAATAGCCTGACAAAATCTTTTTATCAAACTATGCTCCGCCAGCTTCTTGTCCAGCAGAACACTTAATGCAGAGATATGAACTTTAAGCGTAGCAACCGCCAGCCCCTTGCTAAATCCATCGCAGAGGAACTGTAAAACTTGTGATATGTTAGCTTTAGGGAAATTGAATTTGCCTTCTGACCAACTTGCAAAAACTCTCCATACCCTATAATAGACAGTCGAGGACACCTTTTTCCTTGCTTGGAGGAGTACCTCGATCACTTCAGGAGACAAATTCTTATCTTTCAACTGCTGCCTCTCAATTTCCACGCCGCTAAATTTAACTTGTGAGGCTCCTGGCAATTGACTGGGCCCTGACTTAGCAGATCCTGTGTTACTGGAAGGATTAATAGATTTGCAATCGCCATGCTTGCTAACATGGGGAACCAAGCCCTCCTCGGCCAGTATGGTAGCACAATTATGACTTGGACCCCTTCCGTTCTGATCTTCCACAATGTCCTGTGAATGAGTAGAAATGGAGGGAAAAAATACCCCAGGAGAAAGTCCCATCTCTGGGACAGGGCGTCCACTCCACTTGATCCCCGAGCCGGGTATCGCGAGAAGAACTGCGGAAGTTTCTTGTTGACTGCTGAGGCCATGAGATCTACCTCTGGCTGACCAAAACGATCCACTATTTGTTGGAACACGGATTCCTTCAACTCCCACTCCCCTGGGATTATGCTTGTGCGGCTTAGATAATCCGCCAGCTGGTTGTTTTCCCCTGGCACATGCAACGCTGACACCGATTGCAGATTTTTTTTTGGCCCAACACATGATATTCTGCACTTCTCTTAACAGTACACGACTCTGTGTACCTCCTTGTCTGTTGACGTAAGAGACGGTTGTATCGTTGTCCGAATAAATACGCAGGTGCGACCCCTTGATATCTTTGCCGAAAAACTTTATCGCTTGCCATACAGCTCTCAGTTCTTTGTGGTTGGAGGAGAACTCTATCTCTTGGGGAGACCATAAGCCTTGGCAGGTTCTGCCCAACCCGTGAGCACCCCAACCCACGGCGCTGGCGTCCGTAGTAATCACCCTGTATTGGGGACTCGCCAATGATGACTTTCTTGGCTTCAGTTGATTGATCTCCCACCATACTAGGGAATTTTTTACTGGATCTGAGATTCTTATTCTTTCCAGAGGAACTTGTCTTCTTGTGTAATCTAAGAGGAACCACTGCAGAGGTCTCATCCTCCACCTCGCCCATGGAATTACATCCACCGTGGAGGCCATCATGCCCAACAGGCTCATAGCTGATCTAAGTGGTATCCGATCGTCCTCGTAGATTAGAGAAATTAATTGATGGATTTTCTCGCACCTCTTCTCGGACAGAGACATCTGGAAGTGGACGGTGTCTATTAGCACCCCTAAGAACTGAAGACTTTGTGTTGGCTCTAAACAGCTTTTCTTCCAGTTTACCAGCCACCCGTGGTCTTGAAGGAACTGAATGGTGTAATCTCTTGCTGCCACTACTTCGCTTTCTGAATGAGCCACAATGAAAAGATCGTCGAGGTAGGCCCATATCATGATTTTCTTCTTTCTCAGCTCCTCTATCAACACCACTAGGACTTTGGTGAAGACACGAGGAGATGAAGTGAGGCCGAACGGCAGACAAGTGAACTGGTAGTGATCTAGTTCTATGCAGAATCTTAGATATTTTCTGTCGCCTGGAAAAATAGGAATCTGAAAATAGGTGTCTCTCAGGTCGATGGAGACCATATAGTCATTTCTTCTGATACCCATCAAGATGGATCTTGTGGTTTCCATATGAAACTTTCTCTTTCTCATGCGCAAGTTTAATTTTTTAAATCTAATATAGTTCTGTAACCTCCAGAACTTTTGTTTACTATAAATAGACAGGAGTAAAAACCGGACTCCTTCTCTTCGTCTGGCACCTTCACCACTGTTCCTGAGGTGATGAGCCCTTCTAAACTTAACTTTAGAGCCTCCCTTTCTAACTTCGAAATTGGAAGCTTCGAAACAAAAAACTTTGCCATCCTTGGCTTTGATAGGAATTCCAGACGGTAGCCAGTGGTGACCACCTCTAATACCCATCTGTCTCGTAGAGTCTGCTCCCAGATGTGAGCAAATCCCAATAGCCTCCCTGCTACCGGAACCTGCTCCACCGAGGGACCACGTCACTTCTTCTGTACAGATCCTGAATTTTTGCCTCTTTTCTTAACGTATTGGCGAAAAAACGCCCTGGATGTCCCTTGAGCGTATCTGTCACGGCCGACCTACCCGGCCTATATGACCTGGCCTGTCTATAGGATTGTCTTTCAGAATAGGTGGGAAACCGCCCCCCTCTGTCTTGTGGCAATCTCACCGATTTGCCCCCTGACATCCTTTGAATCATCTGATCCAAATGACTGCCAAAAAGAAAAGCACCTTCATAAGACAGCGTAGCCAACTTGTTCTTCGAATGTGCAGCCCACGATTTTAACCACAGAGCTCTTCTAGCCACAATGCCTGAAGTTAAAGATTTGGCAGCAAAATCTAGACCATCCAAAGAGGCTTCACACATATAGTCAACCGCAAGATGAATCTGGGTTAGGATCTTGCTGATCTGATCACGGGAGACCTTCTCCTGCAAATCTTCTTGCAGGGCTGAACACCATATCCTGAGTGCCCTAGAGAGTGAGGCCATGGCTACCCCAGACTTCAAAGAGACCGAAGAGGATATATGCAGCCTCTTCAATGCACTTTCCATCCTCTTCTCCATTGCGTCTTTCAGTGACGCCCCATCTTCTAGAGGAATTGTAGTACGGGTAGTCACTTCCGACACTGCAGCATCAACCTTAGGAATGCTACACCATTTAATAAATTCTTCGTCTTCAATGGGAAACATTTTCTCTATTCTTTTTACTGACCCCACTCTCTTGTCAACACTAAGCTCTTTAGCTAGGATGTCTTTAACAACTTTATGCACCGGAAAAGACCTCCCATTTTTTGATCTGTCTTCGAACAGAGCATCAAATTCCGACTTCACTGGCTGTTTATAGTTGAGAGTTCTATAGAGATTCTTCAAAACTGTCTCCACCAACTCCACATTAAACAAACGCTCATCCTCCAACACTTCACCAGACTCTGAAGAACCGCCAGACATATCTTTATCCAAATAATCATGCCCAGACTCATCATCATCATCCTTATCCAGACTAGTCTGTGACCTGGACCTCTTATTTCCTACATATTCATCCTTAGAGACAAAATTCTTCTTCATCCAATCTCTTAATTCTGATATCTGTGCTGAGACACTTAAACCAACATCCTTTTTCACTAAACAGTCCTGACAAAGTACACTTTCCCCAATAAAGGTTTTGTCACAACCGGGACAGATTTTCACATTCTTTTTCTTAACAGTCTTCTTTCTAGGAAATGAAGGCACACTAAAAAAGAAGAACAAGAACACTAACTAACTAATCTAAAATAAACAAAAAATAACCAGTCCTCAAGAAAGGACTTACCTGGTCAGCGGTGTAGTCACTTTTGGAGAGGCATCCTCCATGTTTGAAAATAATATCCTCAGCAAAGCACTCCAGCGCCTGTAACACCGACCAGGCGCTTTAAATAGTACCTAGCACAGACAGATGCTGCGCTCAGCCCGTGCCCCCGCCGGAAGACCTCGCGCCATCAACAGACGCCCTACTTCTGGGTCTTGGAACGCACGCGGCTGCTGACCCGCAGGCCGCGTGCAACTCGCTAGCCGGAAGTGGCGCCAATGCCGGATACTGCACACACTACCACTGCCTGGATGGTCGCGCCTATCAACCAGAGGCTGCGGACGCCATCAGGAAACCAGGGTAAGATCTAATCCCCGCTGTGTCCATACATGAGGGGAAACCAAAACGTAGTCAGAATAATTAAGTCCTTGCCACCGGCCCCGGACAATGATAGGCTTAAGGCACTGCCAGCCTGCACTACCCAGGTTCCCAGCAGCATAAACAGCCTGCCGGGCAGCTTTTAAAATAAAAATTAAAACACTAGCTAAACTACCTGTTACAGACAGAGGAGACAGGAAAAAGACTATGGTTAACAGGGAGGTGCTGGGCTATATAGGGGAGGAAGAGGAGGAGCTGGATCCTGGGGAAAAAAACTACCTGTCTGATTGGAGAGGAGAGAGGGATGAACCCCAATGTATATGGCTGCCATGAAGTATGAAGGAGAAAAGTCCATTTTACATGACATCAATATTGTTTACATGGGGCCAACTCGGAAATAACCCAGATTGAGAGTGCAGTGTGCAAGAGTCTGACCTGGGAATAACCCAATTTCAAAATCCCAGGTTAGAGCCAGGTTTGTAATGTGACAAGGTCGGAGATGTGAGCATTCCTCCACGTTTTGGGTTCGGTTCTAAATTATTGCTGTAATGCGGTTTTAGATCTGGATCTTATGAACTGATAAAGACGGCTACAATCATATAATTAACATCGATACAATGAATGTACTGTGTCAAATGTCATGACTCACAATCAATCCAAATCATGCACCACTTCACTTTCAGATCGGAGTTCCAATCTCTGCAAGATGAGACAAGTCAGGACTCGTTGGAACCCAAAGTTTGGGTCCTCAATGCCTAGGTCGGCACCTAAGAATGATCGACATTGACAGAAGGTCGACAGAAGCTTAAGGCTGACATGGACATGGTCAACAAGGTCGACGTGATTTTTGCGCATTTTGTTTTTTTAAATGTTTTTTTCTTAGGTGTCGACCTGGACATTGTCTATGATCTATACCGTAACCCAGTTTGTAGCACCACTTCCGAAGTGCTGGTTGTTTGCACTAAATATGTAGGTTCAGAACAAAATAACATAATCACCGCGTGTAAGGTCCTAACAAACCGTCTAAGCTTAATATCATGTTCGATTTACTGAGAAAACTATTAAACATTTGTTGTGTT
This sequence comes from Crinia signifera, assembly GCF_055691185.1. Classification (NCBI taxonomy): domain Eukaryota; kingdom Metazoa; phylum Chordata; class Amphibia; order Anura; family Myobatrachidae; genus Crinia; species Crinia signifera. The sequence continues at coordinate 10,173,887 of NC_139226.1, forward strand.
AATTCTATCGGACAGTGCGATTCCTGCTCACCTTGTAGAATGGATGACGGGGTCACACCAATAGTCAGCCTGTTGTTTCCTGACGGTTCCTCAGCCCGAGTCTCCCTTGTGTTGATAGCAGTGTGAGACGTCCACCAAGGTTCAGCTGCTGAAAACAGTACGGACCAGCAGTATATACATATACAGTATTACATAGCATTCTGCTTTCCACACAGATCATTTTCTTACAGTATACTCTAACATGCTATTACCTGCACATAGCTTTAGAGTGTCATACAGATGGAGCCACCCTCGGTATTGCCTGAACGATCGCCAGATCCCTCTACCTGGCGAGTGCTGGTGGAGTGCGGTGGATCGGCAGACGGGGATGCGCGCACGTCCCACTCAGCAAGGCGGTGCCCATCTCTGCTTCAGCGAGACAGGCAGGGAGTGGACAAAGCGGGCAGGCGAGCAGAGAAGACAGGCAGTGAGCGGGTGATGGCTGCAGGGCTTCCAACAGAATGTCGGACTCTGGGGGACAGGCAGCGCATTGCCTGGGGCGGTGCATGGCGATAGAATTGCCAGGAGCCGCTCAAATGAGAGTGGCTTCATCTGTATGCACCCTTACACAATGCACAGCGTATAAGTGTATGGTGTCCCCTCGCTTGGCTCGCTACACTGTTATATTCTCACTCTATGCTCACTTGGATATTAAACTATGAAAAACCACCAGTTTTTGAAAAAAAAAAACATGAAACACTCACTTTAACCTTTTTCATGTATTGACCCAGCAACTGCATCCCACATTACCCTGGTAGCTAATCTCGCATTGCCACTATAATTTAGTCTATATTTGGGACACAACGCCCCTGTATGATGCGCCCCACGGAATGGTATTCATAGGGTGCTTAATAAAAAAACATAATGTCTTATAGTTTATAGCATGTTATAGTATTACAGCTGTGATATTTTATTTACAGTATTTAATGTACCTGTCAGTGGCGTAACTACTGTAAGGCAGCCCCAGCTGCCGCTTGGGGGAGCAAGCCACAGTGGGGTATATGTGGGCACCAGCACCCGCTGACATGTTGCTGCCTTCCACTGCCCACTGGCTGAGCACCAGAGGTGAGTCACCCTGCCAAAGTTTTTGGCAGGGGGGAGCAAAATGTATAGTTACACCAATGGTACCTGTTATACATATTAATAGACAGCGTGCACACATAATAGCACAGACATACAGTAGAATAACAAGAGCACTGAAAAAACATTCATTATCTGCTATAAAACCTTTATGTAATTAGTGTATTATATATTATAGAAATGTATCCTTGTCCTAGTTACTGTGATGACTTATAGTCAGTAAGAATGTTGTCAGTAACTTTGTGACAAGTGTTACATTGTATCTAGTTGCAGCACTGACTTACCCATGCTGGAGGTACTTACCTGCTGCTCTCCTGCCCAGATCTATGACACCACTGGTGCTGGGCTCCCTTTATATCGGCTACAAGTGGCCCCAGGCATCGGACATTGCACAACTTGTGTTATAAACAATTATTGGAATAATATAGGAAACCACAAAGATCCACCCCATGTATATTCCGTGCAGTGGCTGCAGATGGTGTGCGATATATTATGGAAACCATCTCACGCTAAGGTTTTGTGAGACAATAGCACAATTGTGTTAGATCCTACTGTGGCTGCAGACTGACTGCTATCCTGTGTAGTGATGTTGTGTAGTCTTAGTATTGTATTATATAATACTGACTGTCTGACACCATGGAGGATCCAGTGGGGTGTATGGGAGGAGGAGGTGTGCTATATGGGGGGCTATCTGATCATGGGCAGCGGGGCCATAATTAGACCACTGTGGGACCCAGAGCAAGACTATGAAATGTCCCCCCATGCTCTGCAATAGCATTGAGGAGTGTGTGTGTGGGGTGGGGGCTGATGGGGATCAGAATAGCAGAGAGGGGTTGTGGCCTCAGTGGTTTGTGGTACCAGGCAGGTTGCACAATAAGTTGTCGATTATTCTGACATATATAAAACCTCTGTCTTTGGTATTATTTGCATTTTTCCCTGACACAAAAAAAAGAAACCCACCAAAAGGCCTTGGTACCTGGGTAAGCTGGTACTTGTAGTTCTCTAAGTTCCAGCAACCATTCTTGGCAGCAAATTATTCCGGTACCTGTAACACAACAATGGGTAATAATATTTGTTTGCACTTATTACTCCATATCCAACAGGGATTTTAATTCACCAGACCCAGTTGGCATCCTACAGTGTGGTTTCTGAGGTTTGGGTCCTGGGTGCTACCATCCTACTGTGACACCACCTGGCCGGCCAGCCTATAAGGTGCTCCATGGTCCAAAGTAGGTGTGAGGATACGAGTTCTTCAATCACTCAGACACCGAGCAGATGAAACCAAAATATGGTTTATTTTTATCACAGCACACACAAGTAGATAAGGACAGGAACAAGAGGCAAAATGTAGCATAGAAACATCCAGGTAGCAGTCCAAGTCCTTTTTAGCATCACAGCACGGACGCTCCACACCAGAGCTTAGTAGGATGCCCCCCCCCCCCGGCAAACGATGTATTCCACAAGATCCAGTGGAGGGTATGACCCCTGAGCCAGGATTGCGACTAACATGAGGAGCCGGCATGTGTACAAGTCATTTTAAAACCTTCTAAATTCCCATGGTACCTGAACTATCAGTGGACTTGCACTGGGTCCGGATTGGTGGATTCAAGAGTCAGGTATATCCCCCCCTTCAAGCTGCAGCTGTCCCTCTGCTGCTGCCCCCCTGCTGGGTCTGGTTCCAAAGAGTCTACCAGAGTCCAGAAAGGCACAGAGGAGTGTAAATACAAGGAACAAACACCATCTGATTACGTTGTGTGCTGATCACCCCCTGTGAAGATTGTCCCTTAGCTATCACTCTCCTGTAAATAGCAGGAACAATAGTATGGTAATTGGACATAACATTTTGGTGAAATCATACACTGTTCTTTCCTGGGTATTTCCTGTCCGACCATATTTGGGCAGTATACAGTCTAATACTATGGTTCTGGAAATACACACAGATTTGGGGAATAGAAATATCTACGGAGAGGAAGAGGGTACAGACGGACTAAAAAGTACATTAATCACTACACCTAATAAAATATAATAATTACAGTCTTACAGTGAGTCTGATAACTTCACAGTAGGTGCTCTGCTCAGCCAATCAATGAACAATGAAAATGATTTAGTGATATAATGCTCGGTGTGATTTCCAAGTCTCCAGTGTTGTTCATCGTTCTTTGCATTTAAAGTCCGAAGCTATGAGATATATAAGGAGTACAGCAGATAGTGCATGGAGAACCAAACCCAAAAGAGTATTGGTGAAGTATCTGGCTAGCAGGCCCGAGAATCGGGAAGCTAAACAAGACCAGTTAATGAAACTCTTTCGGAATTTATCAAATTTCATGGACGCTTTTCAGGTTCTCTCATCAAGTTGGCAATGTACAGATTTATTAAAGGCAATCCAAAGATATTTCGGTACTTGTGTATTATCACGGCGCCCATCGCATTGCATACCATAAGGCTTAATATGGTATGCAATGAGATGCGATGCGATGGGAACCGATCTTATACAATTTAAAATTGCATACCATTGTATATGGCATACAATAAGATGAGATACGATTTTAAATTGTATAAGCACACTAATGGTTGCTTTCAATGTTAATTGGCCCCCATATAAGATTTTTAATTGTATAAGCACCCTAATGGGTGCTTACAATGTTAAATGCACCCCCACTATCAACGCCAACTCGAAGCTTTGCGAGCGCAGTGAGCCCGCGAGGGGCAGCGGTACGCGTCCTCCGACCTTTTCTTACCCCCACTATCCATGTCGGCGTGGAGTTGATTTTATATAGTGTGGCGAGCGCAGCGAGCCACCGAGCCCGAAGCGTGGCGAGCGCAGCGTGCCCCGCGAGGGGACGCATAAAACATGTAAAGTAAAACGCGGCCGCTCGCCACGCTTCGGGCTCGGTGGCTCGCTGCGCTCGCCACACTATATAGCATCAACTCCATGGATAGTGGGGGTATGAAAGGGTCGGAGGACGCATACCGCCGCATACCGCCGCCCCTCGTGGCCTCGCTGCGCTCGCCACGCTTTGGGTTGGCGTTGATAGTGGGGGTGGCGTGGGGGTGCATTTAACATTGTAAGCACCCATTAGTGTGCTTATACAATTTAATATCGTATCTCATCTCATCTCATCGTATGCCATTGTATGCCATATACAATGGTGTACAATTTTAAATTGTATAAGATGCCATAAGATGAAAATCGTGGGAGCCGTGATAATACACAAGTACCGATATTTCTAACTTTAAAATGTAATTGATTATTGGTTCACTTTTTAACAATTCCTTACTCATTTCTGTAGTCTCCTGTTGAGTGTAAGTACAACGAGAATCATATATACAGTGACAGAATGCACTTTTGGACTATTTCAATCTAGGATCAGGTGTTTTGAGTTGTCTGGGAGTGTATTGTGTATTGGTATATACAGAAGTCCAGCAAAGGTCTCATATTGGGCCTTATTCTAGTTCACTCTTTCTGACAAAATCCTTCTTAGATGGACAAAACCATGTGCACTGCAGGGGGGCAGATGTAACATGTGCAGAGAGAGAATTAGATTTGGGTGAGTTATTTGTTTCTGTGCAGGGTAAATACTGACTGCTTTATTTTTACACTGCAATATAGATCTCACTTTTAAGTAAAACACCACCCAAATCTAATTCTCTCTGCACATGTTACATCTGCCCCCCTGCAGTGCACATGGTTTTGTCCATCTAAGAAGGAATTTGTCAGAAAGAGTGAACTAGAATAACCCCCATTGTGCGAAGCTGTTATCTGTTGCATCATTTATCATCTACCTCCTTTATCTGATTATACCATAGACAGGGAGAAGGCTGGGACCTTGTTACCATCAAATGGCTCCCAGAGCACCAGAATTGGGAGGAAGGTCAAGCAATCACTTATTAACAGCTCACATACATGCAGAGCCGAATTTCCCATTATGCACGTGAGGCACCGGCCTTGAGGCACATGTTTGGGGGCGGCACTTGGATGCCTGTGATAGTACTTCCAGCCCAAAATGTACCAATAACTGCAAAATATCCACTGTACTGTACTATATTCCATCTTAAATAGAGTGTAAATGGATAGGACATGCTGATACTGCCCCTGTAACCTGTCCTACTTAGTAAACATTATTGTTCCTAGGGGCGCCCTCATCCCTAAATCCGCCCCTGCATACATGCACTCGCAGATCTAAGAACTCAGAGAGGTTTCTTAGAGCAGCAAGTGCTGTAGAAATCATTCGATAGTCAGCAAATATCTAATTATTTTACGCCCACACGCAAGGATGCAAATGGGTGTTTATGCAAAACACCAATTCGCATGCATGCAGGGAAATCGGTGAGTAAAGGGGGGGTGGCCGTTTGTGCGGGCGGCGTTAAAATGACTAGCAAAGCTTTGAAATTCGCAGCTTTGTGAGGCAACCAGAATCACCTCCTAAATGTTAACTTTGTGCCTTGTGCTTTTGTACAATTACAAAACTAACCACATGCAGAACTTAGTGTAAACTTGTGAGCTATAGGGTACAATCATGCGATTTCGATAAATCACAGTGACAAATCGCATAGATCGCATGTGAATTGCATGCGTCACGCGATGATTGTACGCACATCAAATGCAAAAAATCTACACTTGAGATGCGACTTATCACATGGGGAACTTCAAGGGAAATCGCGGCGTGATATCACATCGTATCCCATCGCACAAGTGTTTGGGCACCATACGCCTCTGAGTTTTAATCAGAAAGTTAGATTGAAGTTAATATTTAATCCATTTGTTAAAACATATTTACGTTACCAAAATAGAACAATTGTTACATGTGGGGCTCAGCAGGATGTATTGTATGTAATGTGGGGTTTTAGCATCAAACGGGTAGGCACAGGTGAGGATTTGGCACAGACTTAGACAGTGACATCACGGCTTGGGTCCAAAACAGGGCTTGCCTGAGTTTTATTGCAGCACTCAGAGCAAGAAACTAACAACAGCCTTTACACTTCAGGCAAAACAGAAAACAAAAACCTGCTCGTCTGAGCTCTAACTAAACAGAATAAACGTCCCTCTCTATACCAGGGCCACACTATGTGACACTGGACACATACAGCAGATATAGATCCAGTAATGCAGTACTTACAGCCTTGTCTCTCTCTAGCAGCAGCTTACTGCCTCCAACACCCAGGGAGAGAGAGAGCACTATGGAAAGGGCTGACTCCTTTTTAAAAGAATCAGGTGCTCTCCTGATTACCAGCCCAGGACAGAACACCCTTTGTAAGCTGGAGCTTACCACACAGATTGAAATAGCCTGCAGTCTATATGCCATAAGACAGGATTCTAGGGGAAAATTACCTGCCATCTATGACTTTCCCTGTCACTGTCTTACATACCCTCCCCCTCTGTTCGAACCTGTGGGGTCGGACACTGTCTGCCAACTGGCAGTATGTTCGGGATAGGGCATCGGCATTACCCTGAAGCCTTCCTGCTCTGTGTTCCACTGTAAATTTGAAATTTTGCAAATTGAGAAACCACCTCATGACCCTTGCATTTCTCTCTTTGGCTTGGTACATCCATGTAAGTGGGGAGTGGTCAGTGATTAATCTAAAGGAGCGTCCTAAGAGATAGTACTTTAGGGATTCAAGGGCCCACTTGATTGCTAAGCACTCCCGCTCAACTATACTGTAGTTTCTCTCCGCAGGTGTGAGCTTCCTGCTCAAATATGTTACCGGGTGTTCCTCTCCACCAACTTCTTGGGAGAGGACAGCACCTAGTCCCACATCAGAAGCATCAGTCTGTACGACAAACTCTTTTTTAAAATCTGGAGTGATCAGGACTGGTTGATTACAAAGGGCCACTTTTAATTCTTGGAATGCCCTTTCAGCCTCTGGGTTCCAGCTGACCATAACTGCCCTACCTCCTTTGGTAAGATCGGTTAGGGGCGCTGCCATGGTTGCAAACTGGGGAATGAACCTACGGTAATACCCCAGAATTCCCAAAAAAACCCTGACTTGTTTTTTTGTCGAAGGACGAGGCCAGTCTTGGATAGCCTCCACTTTATTTATTTGTGGCTTTATTATACCTCTCCCGATAACATACCCCAGGTAACGTTTTTGGACCTCCCCAGATATGGCCTGTCTACGCGCTTCTGGTACTCTATAGGGTTTTAAGCGTACCCGAACTCCAGGTTCGGTGACAATGTCATGTTTTATGGCTGTGGTGCGCCCTGGAAGTTCTGAGAACACATCATAATTCCTTTGTACTAACTCTTTAGTTTCCTGCTTCTGGGATTTGGATAGGGTCTCTGACACCCGCACCTCTGGGCTATCACTAGAGGGGGCACTTACAGCTGTCAGAGTCTCTCTGTCTTTCCCGGGTTTAATTAAGTTCACATGGTACAACTGTTCTGGCTTCCGTTTACCTGGTTGATACACTTTATAATTTACACTTCCCACTTTTTTATCTACCCGATACCGTAGATCCTGGTTAATGGCCATCTTTGGGAACTCTTTGTCAGTATTGGGGTATTGGGGCTCACCATTTATGACTTTAGGATTTTCCCTAGCTCTTAATAAGGTGGGATCTCTAAGTTGAGCAGTCCCAAAATTATCACGTGACATCTCTAGCTCAGGCATGTCACCTGCTTCTTCCTGCTCCTCAGCTTCACCTGCAAGAACAGCTAGGGGAAAACGGTCAGATTCAATAGTGGTCACCCCTACCGTTTGAACCTCAGTATCCTGATCAAAAGGCTCAGGACTAATCACAGGGCACACATTCTCATTATTAACAGCATTTCTAGTGCAGTGTACACTCTGTTTCCACAAGTCCCAGAACAATGGGAAGTCTCTTCCCAGGATCACACTATGCATCAGGGTCTTTACCACGCCCACTTCATGGGACACAGTTCCACAAGTACTCTTTAGCTGGACTAAAGCTGTGGGATACTCCTTGGTGTCCCCATGTATGCAGAAGACCCCTATGTAACGTCCTGTGAGTGTCCCAGGGTCTACCAAGCTGGCATGGACGAGAGTAACTAAACTCCCAGAGTCCAGTAGAGCCCTCCCGGGATAACCATCCACCTTTACATGACATATTTGCTGTCCAGTTTCTGACACAGTCTCAGCAGAGAAAACAGAACGTGCATATAAAGAGCTTCGCCAGGCTGTATCACACTCCATTGGCTCAGAAGTAAGGGGGCAATTGGCAGCAATATGCCCAGGTCCATGACAACGCCAACACAGTATGCGGCCCCAGTCTTTTTGCGACCCAGGTTTGGACCCCACTGTCCCTTGGGAACGCCTCTCCACTGTTTGTTCCCCATCTAGGCCACCTCCCTTTACAACATTATTCACCCCTCTAGTAAACGGAACAGTCTTACCAGATGATCCGGCCGCTTTGCTGTTCTTGAGGGTGGAATGTCCAGGAGGCACTTCTTGGAGTAGATTTTCAGTAGCTCTGTACCTCTCAACCAAGTTGACAAGCCCCTCGGCATCATTAGGGTCGCCCTGACCGACCCAGCGCTGAACCTTTGGAGGTAAGGAACATCGATACTTGTCCAGCACGACTCTCTCCACGATCTGCGCTGGTGTAGACTCCTCTGGCTGTAGCCATTTCCTTACCAGGTGGACCAGGTCATACATTTGGGACCGCGCAGGTAACTGTTCAGAAAAAGTCCAGTTATGCACCTTCCGGGCACGCACACTCATGTTTACGCCCAAGCGAGCAAGGATCTCTCCCTTGAGTTTCGCGTAGTCGTTAGCATCCTGCTCACTCAGATCAAAATACGCCTTTTGTGGTTCTCCAGTTAGAAAAGGTGCTACCACACCTGCCCATTGATCCACGGGTAACTGTTCACGCTCTGCTACACGTTCAAACACCGCAAGAAAGGCCTCTACATCATCCGTGAGAGTCATCTTTTGCAGAGATTTCTGTACTGCAGCCCGTGTGGTTGGAAGCAAGGGTTGGGGTGTTTGCACACTCTGCGCCACACTCTTAGCCACATTCTGTATTTGCTCTTGTAATTGCAGATTAATTTGCTGCTGTTCCTTTAAGGCTAGTCTGTTAGATTCAAGCAGCAAAACATTGGTTTCAGCCTGTGCACGCATGGCCTCCTCATGCACCTTTTGCTGACATGCGTTTGCCTGCACCAAGTGTTTTAAAAGGTCCTCCATTTTATCAGTCTCCTGTTGCAGTGTTACAGCAGCCTTCAGCCAGGACATGCAAGTATCAGTGCACTCCAGACACTCACTTGTGGCTGGTTGCCTTTAGCAACAACTTCCAGCTTGCTGTAGCAAAAGTCCTATAGTTCGATGTATGTCTCTTTAAGTGAGATGCTTGCTCGCATTTTCCACCATATGTGGGGTTTTAGCATCAAACGGGTAGGCACAGGTGAGGATTTGGCACAGACTTAGACAGTGACATCACGGCTTGGGTCCAAAACAGGGCTTGCCTGAGTTTTATTGCAGCACTCAGAGCAAGAAACTAACAACAGCCTTTACACTTCAGGCAAAACAGAAAACAAAAACCTGCTCGTCTGAGCTCTAACTAAACAGAATAAACGTCCCTCTCTATACCAGGGCCACACTATGTGACACTGGACACATACAGCAGATATAGATCCAGTAATGCAGTACTTACAGCCTTGTCTCTCTCTAGCAGCAGCTTACTGCCTCCAACACCCAGGGAGAGAGAGAGCACTATGGAAAGGGCTGACTCCTTTTTAAAAGAATCAGGTGCTCTCCTGATTACCAGCCCAGGACAGAACACCCTTTGTAAGCTGGAGCTTACCACACAGATTGAAATAGCCTGCAGTCTATATGCCATAAGACAGGATTCTAGGGGAAAAGTACCTGCCATCTATGACTTTCCCTGTCACTGTCTTACAGTAAGTATAAAATTGTATATATATATTTAAAATTAACACCATCATATATGTTTGAGGTACTGTAATAAAAATGTATTCATTATTAACCCTTTGAGTGTCAAGTGAATTTGTCAAAATAGGTGTGAAAATCACCAAGCAAACATTGTTATTCATCATAATGACCTGTTATGTCATATTATATAGGAAATGTAATGTTTTTTATTTTTTGCACAACAATTTTTATTTGAATTCATATAGCAAATGTGAGCGACGCTGGCCTTTTTAGCGGATATTTTTGCGCATCGCTCACAGAGATGTTGGCACTCAAAGGGTTAATCAAATATAATACATGTATGTTTTTTTAAACCTTTTTATTAAAACGTTTGGTAGTTGTTTCCTAGCACGGCGCCCGTCATATGCCATCGCATACCACTAATAAAGGTATGCAATGACATACGATGGGAACCGATTTCGGGTTCTAAGACCCGACTGTACAATTTTAACATTGCGACGCATCGCATGCCATTACAATGGCATGTGTTGCGATGCAATGAGACCCGATTTTTAATTGTACAACCACCCTGATGGGTGATTCATTTGTTACATGCACCTCCATTGTTAACGCCACCCCCACTATCAACGCCGACCCGAAGCGTGGTGAAGGGCGGCGGTACGCGTCCTCCGACCTTTTCATACCCCCACTATCAACGTCGGCGTGGAGTTGATTCTAGATAGTGTGGCGAGCGCAGCGAGCCACCGAGCCCGAAGCGTGGCGAGTGGTCGTGTAATACATGTGAAGTTATCCGCATGCGCTCGCGACGCTTCGGGCACTATATAAAATAAACTCCACGCTGACGTGGATAGTGGGGTATGAAAAGGTCGGAGGACGCGTACTGCCGCCCCTCGCGGGCTCGCTGCGCTTGCCATGCTTCGGGTTGGAGTTGATCGTGGAGTGGCGTTAACAATGGGGGGGCATTTAACATATTAATCACCCATCAGGGTGGCTGTACAATTAAAAATTGGGTCTGGGGGTGCATTTAACATACTGTAATAATCACCCATCAGGGTGGCTGTACAATTAAAAATCGGGTCTGATCGCATTGCATCGCATGCGATCAGGTCGCATGCGATGCGATACGATCAGATCAATACGATGGCATAAGATACAAATCGGTGGCGCCGTGCTAGGAAACAAGTACCAAACGTTTTATTTATAAGAAGTGGAACAGGAGAGGGGTGATCAGGGGGATGCCGGACGGGGTCCCGACTGTCGGACCCCTGTACCACACCCAGGGCCGGTGCAAGGCACCGGAGTGCCCCAGGCGAGTCGGGGTGGGGGCGCCCCGGTGCCGGGGGGAGGGAGGGGGGGTGGTACCTGTGTAAAAAAATTGCTGCCCCGGCGTCCCTGTAGTGCTGGGGCGGTCAGGGGTGTCCGTGCCGTAGGGGTACCTGCGGCGCCGTCATGTGTATAAAGCTGGCTGCGGCCGGCGGGGTCCCTGTAGTGAATAGCAAATAACTAGCGCTTCCCGCGCCGCCGCGCATAGCGCTAGTTATTTACTATTCACTACAGGGACCCCGCCGGCCGCAGCCAGCTTTATACACATGACGCCGCCGCAGGTACCCCTACGGCACAGACACCCCTGACCGCCCCAGCACTACAGGGACGCCGGGGCAGCAATTTTTTTACACAGTTCTCTGGGGGTGAGGGGCGAACTGCCGCCCTCCAGGTGCCACACCCGATCAGGGTGCCTCCGTGTATAATCACCACACGTGCGGATGCCACACCTGTGTGGGGGGTGCGGGGTGCAGAACTGGCTGGTTTATTTGGTTCAGGTATGCAAGCTTCTATTTGTGACCCTAAATAATCTATACACTGCCCTTGTTAGTGACGTTCCGGCCATTATATTATATAGGTGCTAGTGTCTATCATTATTACTGTACACCTAATGTGCAGGAAACCAATACAAGCACAGAAGTGTTATGTATGAGTAGCATGGGGTCGATTTACTAAGATGGGATGTTGTCCATAGCAACCAATATGATTCTATGTATTATCTTCTAGAAGATGCTAAATATGAAGTACCATCTGATTGGTTGCTATGGGCAATGTCCCATCATCAATAGAACTCCCATCTTAGTAAGTTTACCCCCCATGAGTGTAAGTAAATATCTAGCAGTGGATGCATGGTAACAACAAGACTACAAAGCCTACTGTACATTGCACCGTACACGGCTGGCACACAGCTCACACCTGTCCTATACCTGGGGGATCGGTATCAGTGCCAGGGATCTGTACAATGGGAATGTTGTGTAAATGTAAACAATGGTACAAGTGCTCTATTCACTGTGTGGCCAAGGACACATCATTCCTGGGCTAAGCTACAGTATCTGTACATAGAGGACCAGCTACAATGTATCCTCTGCACATAATATAAGGGCCCATGGGCCCAAAGGCTGCCGTTTGAGCCGCCCAGTGTGCTTTATTGCTAAAAAAATAAATACATACTGTGTCAGTATCTCAGTTTCTGTCCCCTGTGCTGCCCCATCTATACAGAAATGCACCCTGTCCTCTTATGTGTGCCCCGTTGTGCTGACATGCCACTGGGGACTTTGCCATCTGCGTCTGTCAGTGTCAGCTCTTCCTGCTGCGCTCCCCCCCCCCCCCGCACTGACATGCTGGTAGCGGCTGTGATGTATTCCAGGTGCCCCCTGCCACTGAAAAGCATCTAATCCTGGTGAGGAATGGGGGGGAGTGCTGCCCACTGAGAAGGGGGTTCCTTCTCAGTGGGCAGCACCCTGGCCTAAAAAAATCCTAATGTGAGCGCTCAGCGGAGAGGATAATACATAGAGGCAGAGTCTGATGATCCAACACTGAATTTCTATTACTGTATATCTATGTGAGGGGTTTATAAAGGAAAAAACACTAATTATCAAAAAACAAACACGCAAGTGAATACATTACACCAGTGGTTCATATTATAACATTGGATTAGAAACGTAACAATTATACACAGTAAAGAAAATGACATCACATCCTTATAACTTCCCGATCTGGATTGTACACATGAGCAGGGATGACGGGTCAGTACGCAGAGTGATCCGCAAGTTAGAAGATCACGATCTGAGATTTTGGACAATTGCGTATTGCTCTGAATCAGGCCCTCAGTCTACTTATCCGGGGCCATTTGTAGACAAAAAAAAGGGTGTAGCCTAATGGCACCCAGACGTGCACGCTAGCAGGAGCCAGTTCAGTTTCCCAGCGATTGAGAACCGGCCCATGTGACGGGCCCGTCGAGGTTGCTGTGTGATGGGCCCACCAGCAAACGTCCCGGTGGCCCAATACTCTGCTGTCTTGCAGTATCGCCAAGAGAGAGACACAGGGATTGCAGAATATTTCTCATTTCTGTACTTCAGGAGGACCAGGAGTTTATAAGCGAACAACAGGGAACGAGACATTTACAGTAAGTATAAGATTAATGAACCTGCCAACTTACTTACTTTCCTATTACCTAGGAAATAAGCAGAGACAGAATAATGTATTCCTGCAGAACATATGGGGGCCATTCGGATCTGCTCAGGGGGTCCAAATTTGCTCCCCCGGCCGGTGGTGGGGGTTTACTTATGCGCAAATAATGTCAGCGCCCGCCCCCAATTCAGTGGGAAGCGGCCATCTATAAGCAAAGACTTATCATACCGGAGGGTGGAGAAATAATTCACTGGCGAGCGACCATCAAATGATATTTCCTCTGTACAGCCACATGCGAGCATGCTAGTGTGGGGATTCTGGCGGCACATGGTGGGGAGATATGCAGCCTAGCGAGCAGGTCTGAATCAGACCCAAAGTTAGGACATACTGTATTGTATGGTTGCCCGGAAACCCCCCTCCTCTTGGCAAGTGCCTTAAATGATGACAACAGTGTACCAGCTTCTTCTACCCCATTTACTGTATGTGTGGATCTGAGCCCTCAAGCATCACACTGGACCAGAGAGCAGCTGCCAGGAGGAAGAGACAGGAGCCTTAGCATGAAGTGGGAGATTGTGAGCTTAGAAAGTGCAGTACTGGTTCTATAATATTTAACCTTTTCCTATACAAAAGACCATCTGCACTGTTACATATTAATGCTGTATTCCATACAGAATCCAGTGTATAAACACATTACATTTGGAAACTCCTTTCTAAATATCCTGCGTTTGCCACTGAAAGATATCTTATCAACATAATTTCACCAGAACAACGACAGGACAGAACCATTTATAGGAACTGACAGAACCGGGAATGATAAATCCAATCTCAGGATTACAGCTGTATATCAGGTAATAGGCATTATGTGCACATAATTACTAATTGTGCAATTTAGGGAAAAGGACGTAAAGTCTGATATATTATTGTTGGCGTTATAGAATGTTTTATTAGTTATGTGTAAACCTGTGTGTGTTATGTGATGAATTCAACCTTTATTTTAGCTGAAGTATGGTCACTTCAGAAGACAGCAAACCTGTTTATAGAATACCTTCCAATTGTCCTGATTTTTTACGTACTGTCCCTCATCCCATCCAGGGCCGGCAGTGTCTCACGGGGGTGGAGTTCGTGACGGTGGTGAGGCAGTGAATTCCCACCGCAGCGTGAATAGACGTGGCCTATATCAGCAGCACCCCATGAGGTCACGCTGCCCCAAATTTCACACGTGCGCAGGTGTCCCTCCTTCCAGTGCGGTAAAGTTGCCTTATTGTTCTATTGTATGTTATTGCAGTATAATCAAATTCATGCAGCGTAGTCAGAGTTGTGCAACTCCAAATGATAAAGTGACACGTGTATGTAACATTATGCTACAGTATATTCTGTTTGATTAAATAATTCCTGTTAATTTTTTTTCCAACCTGTTGCAAAATAAATACTTACCTTTCCTAAGAGAAGATGTAAATTACAGCCAGTACTGAATTAGGTCCAATGTTAAGTGGACACCTCTGTATATACTAGTTATAGCTTGTTCAAAATGACGGCTTCTCCAATGTACTTTCACTTTTAGCTGTGACCGTTTTTACTTTCTCTTTGAACGGTGACAGTTTTTAGCCCATAAACTGTCCACCCCTCCCCCAGTCCTTATCTGCTTCTACCTCCAATCTCTGTCTTCTCAGCTCCCTCTTTCCATAAGAGCAAGTTTAAAACAGATCAGTGTCCCTGCAAACATAGCTTTCACTTTCTACTATGACATCTTTTAGCGCACAAAGGAGTAATTTGTTCCTCTAGTGGTCACTGGCGGTACGTCACCTCATAGAGGTGAGGAGTAGTTAGTATATAAGTTGATAAAGAACCAAACAAATGAGAAAACAATACAATGAGACTACCTTAGTGCATTATTGAGGAAAATAATCTCATATCACCTGTCTGTTAGGGGCAAAAGTTTGGGACCAGGGTGCAGGGGCTAATTCAGCATGGATCACTAATAACAGAATTTGCAATGGACGGCAAGCAATAAACCCACGCTCAGACATAAAGAAAATGCCCCACGCTAAATTTAGAGAGAATTGCAAAAGGATTGCTAATTGCAATGCATTCACAAATCCATGAGCAGTTCCCCAACCATGGAACAGTTTTTGTAGTCTGTGCAATTGTGAGTAATCTGTGACAGAGACCGCCTGGAAGTGGTCAGAGCTGACGTCACAGATCCTTCTAAAAAGCACCCGGGCACATGTAGAAAACAGTTGGTCCCCCCCAAATGCCGACTTCCTGTCAGTCAACCTCCGGGCGTATTGCATTACGATCCATATGCATTTTCAGTCACAAATGCTGTTCATGTTCATACATACAACATGCATGCACACTTACATTCATTCATACATACATACATACATACATGCACACTTACTTACATTCATACATACATGCACACTTACATTCATACATACATACATACATACATACATACATACATGCACACTTACATTCATACATACATGCACACTTACATTCATACATACATACATACATACATGCACACTTACATTCATACATACATACTTACATACATGCACACTTACATTCATACATACATACATACATGCACACTTACATTCATACATACATACATACATGCACACTTACATTCATCCATACATACATGCACACTTACATTTATACATACATGCACACTTACATTCATACATACATACATGCACACTTACATTCATACATACATACATACATGCACACTTACATTCATACATACATACATGCACACTTACATTCATACATACATACATGCATGCACACTTACTTACATACATACATACATACATACATACATACACACACACACACATACATGCACACTTACATTCATACATACATACATACATGCACACTTACAGCTCTCAAACCCACTACCCACTCTCTTTCCACCCACTGGAATGCCTGAGTTACGCTGTGCGCATGCAGCAGGAAGTAATTGCTGGCTGGAGCAGTAGGCAGGACATCTGTCACCTGTGTGAGCCGGGCGGGCAATTACACTGTGACTGTGAAGTACTATGGGGCCGGCTGTACCGGCCGAGGGGGCTGGACCGGATTAGCTGGGGGTCTCAGGGCGGGTAGAAGGCCATTTTAATGCATGGGCCCCTTGGATTATGGGGCCCTTGGGCAAGTGCCCATTAAGCCCAAGTGACAGATCACACAGCACATAGCACTGGTGCATCGCTGTGTGCTGAGCGTTCTGTGCTGAGCAACTCTGATTCACTCAGCATGGAGGCTCACTCACCCTGTGTGTATGGGGCATAAGAGCAACTAAGAACACATCAGTAGTGGGCTACACAATCATTACATGGGGGGCAAGCTAAACTGTATCATCTGTGCACTGTATAACTCATGGTCTGTGTGTTAGTGGAGGCATTTTAGCAGCGCCCTGCGATCAGATAGCCACCACCCACAATAAGGGACGTGCAGTTAGGTAAATGGTGGGTGGAGTCCCTGGCAAGTACCAGAGTCAGATTTGCACACAGTATATGAGCCATGGGGTACATACCAGCATTATACACATGTGCAGCAGTGTGTTATGCTGGAGATTCGCTGAGTTTTGATAAGAGATGTGCAGGAAAGGTAGCCAGGTGAGGCACTGCCTCACCTGCCATATCGTTTTTACTCCAGAGTTTTGACTATAAAAATGATTAGAATAATAAAAATAAGATTTTATTAATATATTCTTTGTATTTTTCACATACTTTATAAACTCCAAACTCCGGCATATACGTTAGTATGACAGGGAAGGCTGTGCCTCATCTGCCTCACCCCACCGTACGCCACATAGAAAGAAATGCCGCGCTGTGCAAGGCTGATCTCACTGATCGGTGGCCAGCTGCAATTCCATACATTAGGCCCACGTGTCCTAAGTCAGCCCCGATTTCTCCTGAGCTCCCTTGGCAGCTCTTCGGGAGAGCTCAATAAGATATTATTATTATTTATTTATTAACAGTTTCTGATATAGCGCACACATATTACACAGCTCTTTACAGAGTATAGTTGAACATTCAGATCAGTCCCTGCCCCAGTGGAGCTTACAATCTATATTCCCTACCACACATATACATGTACAGACATTCTAGGGTTAATTTTTGTTGGGAGCCAATTAGCCTAGCAGTTATTTTTTGGATTGTGGGAGGAAACCAGAGTACCCGGAGGAAACCCACGCAAGTACGGGGAGAATATACAAACTCCGCACAGTTAGAGCCATGGTGGGAATAGAACCCATGACCTCAGCGCTGTGAGGCAGCAATGTAACCATTACACCATCCGTACTGCCCCGTATATATAACACATGGTGAGTATAGAACCCATGACCTCAGCGCTGTGAGGCAGCAATGTAACCATTACACCATCCGTACTGCCCCGTATATATAACACATGGTTGGAATAGAACCTATGACCTCAGCGCTGTTAGGCAGTAATGCTAACCATTACACCATCCATGCTGCCCTGTATATATAACACATGGTGGGGATAGAACCCATGACCTCAGTGCTGTGAGGCAGTAATGCTAACCATTACACCGTCCGTACTGCCCCGTATATATAACACATGGTGGGAATAGAACCCATGACCTCAGCGCTGTGAGGCAGTAATGCTAACCATTACACCATCCGTACTGCCCCATATATATAACACATAATGGGGATAGAACCCATGACCTCAGTGCTGTGGTCAGTAATGCTAACCATTACACCATCCGTACTGCCCCGCATATATACAGTAACACATGGTGGGAATAGAACCCATGACCACAGCGCAGTGGGGCAGTAATGCTAACCATTACACCATCCGTACTGCCCCGTATATATAACACATGGTGAGTATAGAACCCATGACCTCAGTGCTGTGAGGCAGCAATGTAACCATTACACCGTCCGTACTGCCCCGTATATATAACACATGGTGAGTATAGAACCCATGACCTCAGCGCTGTGAGGCAGCAATGTAACCATTACACCATCCGTACTGCCCCGTATATATAACACATGGTGAGTATAGAACCCATGACCTCAGCGCTGTGAGGCAGCAATGTAACCATTACACCATCCGTACTGCCCCGTATATATAACACATGGTTGGAATAGAACCCATGACCTCAGCGCTGTTAGGCAGTAATGCTAACCATTACACCATTCATGCTGCCCTGTATATATAACACATGGTGGGGATAGAACCCATGACCTCAGTGCTGTGAGGCAGTAATGCTAACCATTACACCGTCCGTACTGCCCCATATATATAACACATGGTGGGAATAGAACCCATGACCTCAGCGCTGTGAGGCAGTAATGCTAACCATTACACCATCCGTACTGCCCCATATATATAACACATAATGGGGATAGAACCCATGACCTCAGTGCTGTGGTCAGTAATGCTAACCATTACACCATCCGTACTGCCCCGCATATATACAGTAACACATGGTGGGGATAGAACCCATGACCTCAGTGATGTGGTCAGTAATGCTAACCATTACACCATCCGTACTGCCCCGCATATATAACACATGGTGGGGATAGAACCCATGACCTCAGTGCTGTGGTCAGTAATGCTAACCATTACACCATCCGTACTGCCCCGTATATATAACACATGGTGGGGATAGAACCCATAACCTCAGCGCTGTGAGGCAGTAATGTAACCATTACACCGTCCGTACTGCCCCGTATATATAACACATGGTGGGGATAGAACCCATTACCTCAGTGCTGTGGGGCAGTAATGCTAACCATTACACCGTCCGTACTGCCCCGTATATATAACACATGGTGGGGATAGAACCCATGACCTCAGTGCTGTGGTCAGTAATGTTAACCATTACACTGTCCGTACTGCCCCGTATTTATAACACATGGTGGGAATAGAACCCATGACCTCAGTGCTGTGGTCAGTAATGCTAACCATTACACCATCCGTACTGCCCCGTATATATAACACATGGTGGGGATAGAACCCATGACCTCAGTGCTGTGAGGCAGTAATGCTAACCATTACACCACCCGTACTGCCCCGTATATATATAACACATGGTGGGGATAGAACCCATCACCTCAGCGCTGTGAGGCAGTAATGATAACCATTACACCATCCGTACTGCCCCATATATATAACACATGGTGGGGATAGAACCCATGACCTCAGTGCTGTGAGGCAGTAATGTAACCATTACACCACCCGTACTGCCCCGTATATATAACACATGGTGGGGATAGAACCCATGACCTTAGTGCTGTGAGGCAGTAATGCTAACCATTACACCATCCATACTGCCCCGTATATATAACACATGGTGGGAATAGAACCCATAACCTCCGCGCTGTGAGGCAGTAATGTAACCATTACACCGTCCGTACTGCCCCGTATATATAACACATGGTGGGGATAGAACCCATAACCTCAGCGCTGTGAGGCAGTAATGTAACCATTACACCGTCCGTACTGCCCCGTATATATAACACATGGTGGGGATAGAACCCATTACCTCAGTGCTGTGGGGCAGTAATGCTAACCATTACACCGTCCGTACTGCCCCGTATATATAACACATGGTGGGGATAGAACCCATGACCTCAGTGCTGTGGTCAGTAATGTTAACCATTACACTGTCCGTACTGCCCCGTATTTATAACACATGGTGGGAATAGAACCCATGACCTCAGTGCTGTGGTCAGTAATGCTAACCATTACACCATCCGTACTGCCCCGTATATATAACACATGGTGGGGATAGAACCCATGACCTCAGTGCTGTGAGGCAGTAATGCTAACCATTACACCACCCGTACTGCCCCGTATATATATAACACATGGTGGGGATAGAACCCATCACCTCAGCGCTGTGAGGCAGTAATGATAACCATTACACCATCCGTACTGCCCCATATATATAACACATGGTGGGGATAGAACCCATGACCTCAGTGCTGTGAGGCAGTAATGTAACCATTACACCACCCGTACTGCCCCGTATATATAACACATGGTGGGGATAGAATCCATGACCTTAGTGCTGTGAGGCAGTAATGCTAACCATTACACCATCCATACTGCCCCGTATATATAACACATGGTGGGAATAGAACCCATAACCTCCGCGCTGTGAGGCAGTAATGTAACCATTACACCGTCCGTACTGCCCCGTATATATAACACATGGTGGGGATAGAACCCATTACCTCAGTGCTGTGGGGCAGTAATGCTAACCATTACACCGTCCGTACTGCCCCGTATATATAACACATGGTGGGGATAGAACCCATGACCTCAGTGCTGTGGTCAGTAATGCTAACCATTACACCATCCGTACTGCCCCGTATATATAACACATGGTGGGGATAGAACCCATGACCTCAGTGCTGTGAGGCAGTAATGCTAACCATTACACCACCCGTACTGCCCCGTATATATATAACACATGGTGGGGATAGAACCCATCACCTCAGCGCTGTGAGGCAGTAATGTAACCATTATACCACCCGTACTGCCCCGTATATATAACACATGGTGGGGATAGAACCCATGACCTTAGTGCTGTGAGGCAGTAATGCTAACCATTACACCATCCGTACTGCCCCGTATATATAACACATGGTGGGGATAGAACCCATGACCTCAGTGCTGTGAGGCAGTAATGCTAACCATTACACCACCCGTACTGCCCCGTATATATATAACACATGGTGGGGATAGAACCCATCACCTCAGCGCTGTGAGGCAGTAATGTAACCATTATACCACCCGTACTGCCCCGTATATATAACACATGGTGGGGATAGAACCCATGACCTTAGTGCTGTGAGGCAGTAATGCTAACCATTACACCATCCGTACTGCCCCGTATATATAACACATGATGAGGATAGAACCCATGACCTCAGTGCTGTGAGGCAGTAATGTAACCATTACACCATCCGTACTGCCCCGTATATATAACACATGGTGGGAATAGAACCCATGACCTCAGTGCTGCGAGGCAGTAATGCTAAAAGATATGCCAGTCGATGTGCCATTTTATTTACATATGATGAATCGGATGCGATTTATCACATGTAAGTCTTGGGAGCTGCAAGCAGGGGGGGCGGCAGAATTGAAAAATCCTATTGAAAATACAATCAGTCAATCAGCAGCTACCCAGTCTTTTGAATAGGACAAGATTGGATGTCATACACTGGAATCGGGTGATATCAGGCCCAATTGCGTAGTGTATTGGGGCCTTAACTAACTCATATCTAATGATTTCCCAGTGTGTGTGGTCTGTGTGTAACCTGGAACCTACTCTGCTGGCTTGATAGCGAGAGGCTGATCTGGGCCAGAGTGACGTGAAAGGCTCTCCCCGAAAACGTCTGGATACACCTGCATTTTCCCTGACACTCCCATAAACAGACCGTTACCACCCCCCAAACTCCGGCTTCCTGACAATAAACTTGCAAATGGCTTGAGATTAAAAGACGCAGGATTTTTTGCAGAATGGCCCTGTGCATGTGCTCTATGGTCCATAAACATGTGCCATCAGTCAATAATCAACCACCTTGCAGAATCGCAGGTCTTCAATCAGGTCTGAACAACCGGCTATGGGCAGTCCCAAGCACACACTGCAATTACATATGCTACAAGTTCAATATGTACCAAACTACTGCAAATCGCAGGTCCTCAGGGAGGGGGAGTGGCTAAATTTAACGCTGCGGCCCGGGGAGATGCGGGGGTCCTGCAGAATTGGGGGGGGGCAGGAGGGGGTGTTTGCAAAATAATTGTCTCTTAAAAGCATGAAATATAGCGTTTGAATTCAGCCGCTTTGCGATGAAAATAAATGTGCCATAAATAGACCTACTTTTATTAAGTGATTTTGACAGGTGCAAACATCGATCATGTGGCTCATAATAAAAGTGGTCCCTACATGATTCTATAATCTATCTTTTACACACAAAGCTGTCAATTCGACACCCACTTCTAGGGATGTCAATCCTGAGGTATTTTTTTAATCCCGGGATCACAGGATTGACATCTCTTATTGTGGTACACACAACACAGACAAAAATAAAGCCATGCCCCCCCATACACGCCTCCCCTCTCATTTACTTACATGGGCAGGTGGCTGGGAGCAGGTTAGACAGCAGCAGTAAAGAAGAAAAAGGGTAGATACCTGGGTATCTGTAAAAGGCAAAGAAAGGGGGGTATGGATCCGCACAGACTGATGCATAGGTTTAATATATGAAACACATAAAGTTGACCAATATGTTGGACTACTATTGTTCAATTAGAGTAGTCATGAATTGGTGGTGCGCCCAACACATTCAGTATTTGTAACTGAGTAGAAGGGGGTGTTTGCAAGGAGCAAACCAAAAGACAAATGTGCCTTTTTGGGCGCACTCTTTATTGTAAAGTTTTTTTGATATGATTAATACATTAAAACATAACTTTTAATTGGCTTCTTACACTAAAATACTATGAGCATTCTACCGTTTCCGATCAATCGCTTGGTGAATATTCAATTATTATTTAACCGTCAAAAGACAAAAAACACATATAACATAGAAATAAGACATGAACCGACAAACAGTAAAAAACATGCTGTATCATTGGCTTATCAAAAGTGCAACCAAATATCTGGTCACATTCAGAATTTTAATGGTATCAGCAAAATATCAATTTCATATGTAGTATTGTCTACTGATTTGTTAAAAGATATATATGATGCCTCAGCAAAATATCAGCTGACAGCTCAGCCGCTTCAGCTCTGACCCTCTCTCATGCTCATCGATGGAAATACCAGGTCAGTTGTTGCCCCTTATAGTAAGGTGAAAAAGAGACAAAAAGAAAGGGAAAGGGAAATCCTTATCAGAAAATGGAGAAGCGTCACCCCAGTGAACAGTACTCCAACAACCGGTGGCTCCTGAATATCTACTGTTCAATCACCCGTCTGAGTTACCAACCAGTCAGGTCGCCAGGAGTCTCCTCTCTGGTTAGTGAACTGGCCCCATCCAGGCACTGCTGGATTATGGCCTCTAGGGGGTATATATAGGTAACCTGTTGGACTGAGTGTTGATAGAGAGTACCAGGTTGGTTGTTACATGGGAGTTAAGGTACAGTGCACTTCTGCTGTCCAATTCAGCCACATGAGTCACCTTGGTGCTTTTACAGTATTGCAAGGAGACACTGCGGACTGAATGGATGAGAGAGTGTTTTGAAAAAAGTGATTCCCAGTGATGGATTGTCAGTTAACCAATAAATGGGACTTCTGCTTTCAGAGATCTGCAAGCATCGAATCACTGATGAGAGAGCCCCAGATGATTGGATGCCTAACTGACATGCAATGGAGGTTTATAGGTTGATAACAAGTAGGATTGTAATGAAAGAAAAAATATAAAGATAGGATTTTATAGAGCACTCTAGATCATCTCTCGGTACTGCATACTGGGTTGCACTGGGTGACTGAAATCAGGCAAAGTTCTAAATGTCCCAGTGTGTATCAAATTCTCAACCAATTTCTTAATGGTCCTCTGCAAAAATGAATTGTCACCTGAAAGGGTGCAAAAGATTTAATTATCAATCAATCTACAGGGTAGTCTATTGCCTGGGTATTATGTCACTCCTACAGTTTACTCAGTGGCTTTTATCTAAAATGGATACAGTATGAACTGGATACATGTATTCAAACACTGGTAACATTTAGCATTAAATATTGTTACACTTGTGCACTGGTTAGTTGACACTCTATATGCTCTTGTAAGCTGGCTGTTTAATAAGAGGTCAAATTCGGCTCACTAATGCAGCCACTAACAATAATGCATACATATATCTAGCATTTGTAAATTCAACTGTAGCCACAGAAATTTCAACATGAAAAGAAAATGATGTGAATTGCTATCAACATAAACAACTCAACAAGCCAAAAAATAAGTGACTATTAACCCAGCATAGGAGTAAAAATTTCTGACCTTGTCGTCTCTCTTAATTAGGGGTAATGCTGCTGGCAGGATCCCAGGAGCTGCAAACAATACCTGTATGAACCTGCAGAAATCAGTCTCATATACAATGATGATTATATCTATAAGGATTCACTCTCAGGGTATAGCCATTCAAAGCTGTGCATTTAAAGGTGCATATTGCCGCATATATTTGCTATAAAAAATCAGTCAATAGTTGTAACACCTGTGGATTTAATCAGTTGAATGGACTGACTCTGAAAATGAGACCAAAATTACATACACACAGCCCGCACAAGCGTATTACTACATCTTTAGCCAAACTGGCTCAGGAGGACATAGAGAGTGATACCAAAATTTCATACATCCCGCACGTTAATTATATAAATGCATGTAGCAGGTTAAAACTGCTTAAAAGAGAGTTGCTATAATGGGGTATGCTAAACGGTATGTGGTACCTCTGTTTAGCCGTGTATACATTAGATGTATACACCTGCGGTGTTAGCCGCTCGCAAGCTCAGCTGAGCTGCGGCGGAGGTTACCTCCTGTTCGCGCTGGTGTTCCCCAGCCGGGGACAGCGTTTCCTGGGTACGGCTGCTGGCGGTAATTCGTCTGTTCCTCCTAACGGTGTATGGAGAGCCGGAGAGGGTCAGCGTGTGAGCGGCTGGCGGTGGCGGGGACGCGTTTCGCCTGTGGCTTCCTCAGTCCGCCATCATGGCCGTACCCAGGAAACGCTGTCCCCGGCTGGGGAACACCAGCGCGAACAGGAGGTAACCTCCGCCGCAGCTCAGCTGAGCTTGCGAGCGGCTAACACCGCAGGTGTATACATCTAATGTATACACGGCTAAACAGAGGTACCACATACCGTTTAGCATACCCCATTATAGCAACTCTCTTTTAAGCAGTTTTAACCTGCTACATGCATTTATATAATTAACGTGCGGGATGTATGAAATTTTGGTATCACTCTCTATGTCCTCCTGAGCCAGTTTGGCTAAAGATGTAGTAATACGCTTGTGCGGGCTGTGTGTATGTAATTTTGGTCTCATTTTCAGAGTCAGTCCATTCAACTGATTAAATCCACAGGTGTTACAACTATTGACTGATTTTTTATAGCAAATATATGCGGCAATATGCACCTTTAAATGCACAGCTTTGAATGGCTATACCCTGAGAGTGAATCCTTATAGATATAATCATCATTGTATATGAGACTGATTTCTGCAGGTTCATACAGGTATTGTTTGCAGCTCCTGGGATCCTGCCAGCAGCATTACCCCTAATTAAGAGAGACGACAAGGTCAGAAATTTTTACTCCTATGCTGGGTTAATAGTCACTTATTTTTTGGCTTGTTGAGTTGTTTATGTTGATAGCAATTCACATCATTTTCTTTTCATGTTGAAATTTCTGTGGCTACAGTTGAATTTACAAATGCTAGATATATGTATGCATTATTGTTAGTGGCTGCATTAGTGAGCCGAATTTGACCTCTTATTAAACAGCCAGCTTACAAGAGCATATAGAGTGTCAACTAACCAGTGCACAAGTGTAACAATATTTAATGCTAAATGTTACCAGTGTTTGAATACATGTATCCAGTTCATACTGTATCCATTTTAGATAAAAGCCACTGAGTAAACTGTAGGAGTGACATAATACCCAGGCAATAGACTACCCTGTAGATTGATTGATAATTAAATCTTTTGCACCCTTTCAGGTGACAATTCATTTTTGCAGAGGACCATTAAGAAATTGGTTGAGAATTTGATACACACTGGGACATTTAGAACTTTGCCTGATTTCAGTCACCCAGTGCAACCCAGTATGCAGTACCGAGAGATGATCTAGAGTGCTCTATAAAATCCTATCTTTATATTTTTTCTTTCATTACAATCCTACTTGTTATCAACCTATAAACCTCCATTGCATGTCAGTTAGGCATCCAATCATCTGGGGCTCTCTCATCAGTGATTCGATGCTTGCAGATCTCTGAAAGCAGAAGTCCCATTTATTGGTTAACTGACAATCCATCACTGGGAATCACTTTTTTCAAAACACTCTCTCATCCATTCAGTCCGCAGTGTCTCCTTGCAATACTGTAAAAGCACCAAGGTGACTCATGTGGCTGAATTGGACAGCAGAAGTGCACTGTACCTTAACTCCCATGTAACAACCAACCTGGTACTCTCTATCAACACTCAGTCCAACAGGTTACCTATATATACCCCCTAGAGGCCATAATCCAGCAGTGCCTGGATGGGGCCAGTTCACTAACCAGAGAGGAGACTCCTGGCGACCTGACTGGTTGGTAACTCAGACGGGTGATTGAACAGTAGATATTCAGGAGCCACCGGTTGTTGGAGTACTGTTCACTGGGGTGACTCTTCTCCATTTTCTGATAAGGATTTCCCTTTCCCTTTCTTTTTGTCTCTTTTTCACCTTACTATAAGGGGCAACAACTGACCTGGTATTTCCATCGATGAGCATGAGAGAGGGTCAGAGCTGAAGCGGCTGAGCTGTCAGCTGATATTTTGCTGAGGCATCATATATATCTTTTAACAAATCAGTAGACAATACTACATATGAAATTGATATTTTGCTGATACCATTAAAATTCTGAATGTGACCAGATATTTGGTTGCACTTTTGATAAGCCAATGATACAGCATGTTTTTTACTGTTTGTCGGTTCATGTCTTATTTCTATGTTATATGTGTTTTTTGTCTTTTGACGGTTAAATAATAATTGAATATTCACCAAGCGATTGATCGGAAACGGTAGAATGCTCATAGTATTTTAGTGTAAGAAGCCAATTAAAAGTTATGTTTTAATGTATTAATCATATCAAAAAATCTTTACAATAAAGAGTGCGCCCAAAAAGGCACATTTGTCTTTTGGTTTGCTCCTTGCAAACACCCCCTTCTATCTGTAAAAGGCGCCAGTAGGGATCCTGGCTTGGCAATATTAAGAGGTGGCGTTCCTCCACAGAGATGGTGATGCCTGTCCTAGGATCCTGCACTCCAAAGGGTGAGATTAGTCCCAATGGGAATTCCAATTCAGAGACAGTGCTGGCAGCCACAAACTGGAGAGGATGATGAATAGTGGAAAGCAGCTGGATGGGTGTACCACTGACCAACGCATTTTCGACCTTGAAAAAGCTGCAGGGGCAGTGAAACGTGTTGGTCAGTGGTACACCCATTAAGCTGCTTTCCACTATTCATCATCCTCTCCAGTTTGTGGCTGCCAGCACTGTCTCTGAATTGGAATTCCCATTGGGACTAATCTCACCCTTTGGAGTGCAGGATCCTAGGACAGGCATCACCATCTCTGTGGAGGAACGCCACCTCTTAATATTGCCAAGCCAGGATCCCTCATCCTCAACCTCCCTAATCGATCTGCGGAGTGACTCCATTCCATCAAAATAGCGGAGGTGATACAGTGGTAGATCCATCTAATCCCACTGTTCACTCATTGCCACAGGGACTACATTACTTTTGGGCCCAAAAGAGGACAGGACACAACTGGATTTGAGGTGACGTTTGGAATGTAACCCCATATACACAAAATATTACAGCACCAATTTTCTGTATATCAATATTTTATTCAATATTTTCTCTTTTTTAACAGTTATTTAGCTCAGTATGTGCACTGTTATTATTATTTTCTGAGTATTTTACTAACCTTGAATAAATACCAATGTTTTAATCTATGCATAATAGATTAATACTGTTTAGCGCAACCACCCAATTTCATATAGACAGCAGCAGTGCCTCCAGGAGCGGCCGGGTGATGACGAACGGGTGCCCGCAGCTGCAGACAGGGCGGTGAGGCTGGGACAGTAGTGCGTGATCGCATATAGGCGGGGCTGCCTGCGCAGTGTGACGGTCAGAGGTCATGCTGCGCAGGCTGCACTGCCCATATCCACTCCAGACTGCAAAACAGGGATCGGGAACACCTGGGCAACGTCTGAGCATCCGCATTTTTTGGGGTTAAATCCCGGAACCCCGCCGATCCCGGGATTGGCCACACCCACTGCTCAGGGGTACCAGGAATAACCCCGGTCTTCAACCATGCCTCTTGTGTGCCCTAGAAGGGGGATCCCTTTATTGAGGAGGGTTCCACTCCCCCAGGGTCACCAACCAGGCCTGACTGTGGCCTTGGGTGTTAATGCCACAGCCCCAGGGACTGATATAAACATGTTCTTCGTCTGTGGCAATACCTTACAGACTAGTTGGAGTTTTAGCAAACAAACAAATTTTGTGCTTAGTAAATATCTGTCCGAGATTGCTGAATTCATAACCATCCGATCTTAGTGTATAGTGCCTTAAAGCAGCAGAGCAAAGTGTGACTTACGCACACACTGGTCTAAGTTTTTTTTTTAAGTTCTTACATTTTTTTTACTACTTTATTTAATCATTAGATGCCCAGTTATCAGGTACTGTCTTATTTAGCTTTTTTCTCATTATTGCACTCTCCTCTTTGGGCATAGTAACATAGTAATTAAGATGAAAAAAGACGTTAATCCATCGAGTTCAACCTACTGACGTGAGGAAGTCATATCTATAGGATTCCCTTAGTGGCCAATGATGCCTCCAGTTTTGATGTAAATTCATTAACAGTAGTCGCTGTAATCACCCCACCGGCAATGAGTTCCGGAATTCCAGATCGCAGAGGGAAAGAATGGGGGCGGTGGCAGCATTGGGCCATGGGAACACCTAGCGTTTAATGGGTGTCCCTATGAAAACACTGGGTGTTCCCATGTGAGTGTGTGCGGGACGAAGAGTGCCGGGGGGTTGGCGGCTGAGATCACATGACGTCAGCCGACTGCTCTGTCTTCGTGCCAGCGGCCGCAATTATAAGTCAGTCTCCACTGACATATTTGTGAGACCAGGAGAAATCATTCCATGGCCGGCGACCATGATTTCTCCTGCTCCAGCATTCAAGGGGATGTGTCCGTGTGTGTGGGGGGGGGGGGGGGGCAGATTTTTGGCAGGACTGCAGGGCCGGCTCTCTGGGACTTAGTAAGCTGCGATCTTCGCAGCTTACCGAGACAACCAGAATCAGGCCCTTAGTCCTAACAAGGTGGATTAATAGTTTGCCCCCATTTTCTATGAGCGCAGTGTAAATGCCCAATGCGCTAAAACTGCCCTTTTTGGGTATTAATATTTCTAAAGATCCAAACGCTTATATTATCGATAATATCTTCCCCTTAATTGAAGAAACCAAGATCAAATGTAAATGCTGGATGAAGTTACTGTTAACGGTATTAGGACGAGTCAATTTAATAAAAATGGTAATCTTACCCAAATTTCTTTATGTTTTTCAGCAATCTCCTATATACATTAAAGATGAGATATTCAGAAAGATCAATAGTATAATTTCATCTTTTATTTGGCAAAATAAACGCCCCAGAATTAAAATTGTTACTCTGATTAGAGAACAAGAACATGGTGGACTTGCCATGCCCAATTTTAGGCTCTATTACCTAGCCGCCCAGATGGCACATATATGTACATGGATTGGGCTAGATGAGTCTCCGTCAGGATTGGCAGGTCTCATAGGTGTGGTAGCCCCGGGTTATACCCCGCTTCAAATAATATTGACAAATGATATTAATCGAGGATTTCCTTCAATCTTCATTCAAGCTATCAAAGTATGGAAGCGAGTAGGCAGTGAAATAAACTATGAGGGCCTCGATCCAGATATCTATCTGTTCTCACTAAGCCACTTGAAAAAACTGAATAGAGAACAGGGGAGTAAAATATGGAGTCAGTATGGAATTAATTCGGTCGGCCAGATCTATACTGAAAACATATTAAAATCCTTCTCTCAATTACAGAGTGAATTTGAGTTGCCTAAAGAGATGTTTTATAGATATCTAGGTACTTATTTCCTAGCACGGCGCCTGCGATCAAGATTGTATCCATCAGGTCCAAAAAATATATAGTGTGGCGTGGAGCTGATTTTATATAGTGTGGCAAGCGTAGCGAGCTACCGAGCCCTAAGCGTGGCGAGGGGACGCGCATTACTTCACAGGTATTACGCGTCCCCTCACGGGGCGTGCTTCGCTCGCCATGCTTCGGGCTCCGTGGCTTGCTGTGCTCGCCACACTATATAAAATCAGCTCCATGCCGACGTGGATAGTGGGGGTATGAAAAGGTCGGAGGACGCGTACCGCCGCCCCTCGTGGGCTTGCTGCGCTCGCCACACTTCGGGTTGGCGTTCATCGTGGGGTGGCGTTAACAATGGGGGGGGGGGGGCATTTTTCATGTCAAATACCCATAAGGGTGGGTATACAATGAAAAATCGGGTCCATTGGCCCATTTAACATTGTTCCCTATGAAAAATCGAGTCCATCGCATTGGTCCCATCGCATGCCTTAACTTAAGGCATGCGATGGACGCGATTTTTTAATTGTCGGGGAAAAGGTTAAAAATATCCCTGAAATTGCGTCGGTCACGTACATTGCATACCTTAAGTTAAGGTATGCGATCACCTACGACGGGCGCCGTGCTAGGAAATAAGTACCGATATCTACAATTAAGAAGTGCTATTTCTCAACATAACAGGGAGGAAACTATATATATATATATATATATATATATATATATATATATATATATATATATATATATATATAGTGGAATCACTGGTTAAGCGTTTTATTAGTAAAACCGGAAATGGGAAGCTAGTGTCTAAATTGTATAAATATCTTTTAGACTCCTTCGACCGTGATGAACTTCTAGAACTAAGATCTAAATGGATGATAGATAAAACTGAACTCAGTGAGGACAACTAGATGACAGCGCCTTCAGTCCCACGGGGAGCTACTAACTCTCTTGGGGTGCAACTGCTTTGAGTGCTTCACTGGAGATTGGACCGCCATATTTATGAACTTTTATTAATTTAAGGCGCCATTCCACAACTGGGTGTTATATGGTTGTTGGGGTCCCTTATCCCTCTGGGAGCATTGTGGTAAAGGCTGCCAAACCTTTTTGACAAATAAGGTTAATCTATTTGTACATAGAGCGCGAGTTGGAATATTGGGTTCATATATATATATATATATATATATATATATATATATACACACACACACACACTTAATTAGTTTTGTATTTTTTTTATTTTGCTGTGCACTGGTATATCAAAGCACACTATAAATGAATATGGGACATGTATAAAATTAAACTTAGTTCACTAGTTCCTTTTTTTCTTTCCTTTGTTTCTATGGCCTTGAGAAGAACTGAACATATTAATAGAGAGATGGGGCTACGAGAGTCAAAACAGAAAGGAAAATTTCCAAGGAAAAAATCAGGCGCTTGACAGGATACAGTATGTCTTTCTATAGGTTAGCTGCTGCTCAATGGGGGGATAGTCAGTCCCCACCTGAAAAGAAGGCAACAAAACAAATCACGCCAAGGCGTGTGAGCAGCGCTAAGAAAAGGGTTGGCACACACTGGTAGGTACAATATATAAATTTTACTGAATAAAATGGATGAATATAATACATCACAATATGAATCACAATATAAAAAAAAATTATGGTACCAAGTAAAACTGGTTCTTCACGTCACAAGAAAACAATGGATATATGTATAAGTCCAGATTGGACAGTGGTTGACGGTGGTAGGGTAAGGGCAAGGGGAGGAGAAAACCAACAATCACAGGTAAGTGCACTTTACTGGTCGGAGGTCTGGATGTCCAGGTATGTCCACTGAGTGGAAATTGACGTCCTCACAATGGTGTATGGTTTGTGAACAGCTGTTATCAGTCGGTCGGCTTCCGCTTAAATGGGTACCCCTCGTATATTTGATGATGGATAGAGGGGGGGGATCGAATACCCCAGAAGAATCCAAGGAGCGGTGTCCGCCGAACACGACCAGAGATGAATGAAGTGGTGGTATCCGTACACTTGACAGTGTCCTCCTTTGCTGGCAAGCTGGAATTATGCCGCAGGATGTTTGGGAGGAACAGTGTCCACCAGGCAGAGTGGGGGAAAGTTGGTTGGGAGAAGGGTAGGATATGCAGGGTAAATCCGAAATCCGTGGGTGTTAATACACCTAAAGCAAGTGGGTCCAATCTGGGTGGGGGAGTCCACACTTGGAGTACTTGTAGTACTTGGAGTGAAGAACCAGCAGTCCACTGACGCGTTTCACTGCCAACTGCAGCTTTATCAAAGGTGTCTAGCAGTAACTGAGGTCTGGGTATATATACCTTCCCTAATGGGCCAATAATCGACATTTGTGTGCACCAAACATTCACAACAATTAAGCACAATAAGCATAACATCAATTAAACTACATTTTACTAGGAGACAGACGCACTTTTTTAATTGTATAATGTACAATGATGCTAAAAATTAACTTAAAAAACAGAAAGAAACACATTATAATGTGTAAATCGATGAGGTCACGTGACCGGGTTCAGTAGCAGAGAGTAGTAGAGAGTCAAAACAGGCCAATCTAGGACCTCAGTGGGGTAATGGGAAACAGAAACTAAGTGGGGATGAGCAAGACAGTCATTAATGCCCATCGTTGCCCCACAATAGTCTGTAGATGAGAATATATAGTCGGGTAGGAAATAATAGCAGTAATGAGGACTGCTTATACAGTAGCTTGATGGGTACAGAGAGGTAATGAGCCATATACATTAGAGACACTAGGAATAATAGGAAATGCTATCATACTGTATTAGTTTTGTTTGGAGGTTGTAAGTTATGTATCTTATATGTCAATGTAAATGTCTACATTTCTCGTTATCTGTATTTGTATGTTAGTATGTTGAAAATGTCATTAATAAAAAAGATTATTAAAAAAAAAACTGCCCTGGTAGTATGTTGTCCAGAAGTACAGAATTCACAGCATATGATTTTGAAAAGCATTCCATGGACAGTAATAACAGTCATGTGGTCTCCTGGGCACTAGATGGCACTAGTAACTACTAGACTGAATAGAATAATTAGTAATAGAAACCTATATACCTAAATAAACTGTGCAGCTACTGTACCTAGAGTACTTGGCAGAGACGGCAGCTCCCTAATGTTATCCAGGTGGGAAAGTTACTTGATGCCATTGGATGAGCATTAGACAAGACACGTGTAACCTGATGTTATAGTAGCCATAAAGGACTTATTAATAAGTTTCCTTCTTCCTACTACTGTATGCCACCTGCCTCCTGTGACTCGGACCAAGCTGATACATTCACAGATTTGTTGTGTTTGGATGCTCTGATCCACTGGAGGGCAAAATACTGGGCCAGCTCTAAAATTGATATATAATAAGATACGCTTCCGGCTGCAGTCTATA
Source organism: Crinia signifera (assembly GCF_055691185.1). NCBI lineage: Eukaryota > Metazoa > Chordata > Amphibia > Anura > Myobatrachidae > Crinia > Crinia signifera. Next base: position 10,207,594 of record NC_139226.1, read on the forward strand.
AAGGGGTGCTTGACCCTTTAGGTTATATGGAAAACAAGAAATAAAGAAAACTGCGCTAGAAAGATTTGTACATTAATTATGTTAATTTATTAATTAATCACTGGCCAGTGTGGCATAAAATATAATCAATAAAAAGATTTTTGTTATTAAAAAAATTATTAGACGGTGCACTTAGCACTAAACATGTACAGACAACATTTAACATAAAGGGTCTCAGTAATATTAGTAGGGTCGATAACAAACCCCGGGGTATGTTGTAGTAGAAGTCTTTTGTTAAAAAAGAAAAAAGAAAAAGGGCCACTGTTAATAAAGTTCCTTTAGATCTCCTTCCATTTATGTTAGTCCATGTCTGGCCAGACTTAAAAAGGTTGTAAAATACCTGCACTTGTTAGTTTCCCCGTCTTCTCCCAGCTGTTGGTACTTAGCCAAGTATTATTGCAGCTTTTTCCAGAGTGTTTATAACGGCCTGCAGGTAGGTATATATGGAATCGGATGGTGCAGAGTTTTTATCCCTTGGTTGACGCGTTTCCCGCCTTGTGGTTTACCCTCGGCGGCTTCCTCAGCACCAGGCTCTGCAGGAAGTTTTTCCATAGAACTTGAGTGTGCTCCCCCCATTCTCACCCCTACCCATACTCAATTTTCCCCCTCCTGTTGGTTGCCTGAAAATATTATTTTTTTCTTCTAACAGAGTACTACCACAGCACCATATGCTATTCCTGCAATATGTACCCAACTGATTTCACACCCAGCGTGATCCACACAGTGCACCCTACTAGATGGCTGATTCAGATGGTTCCTCTGCGGAAAAGATGTGCTTCACTGTCACAGCTCAAAGTGAAATTACATTGCAGAAGCCGTCATTTTGATGTGATTTTATAATATGCTTACCACTTATTAGAGAAATACGAGATAACTATTTTATAATAATAAATATACTTATACAGTATAATAATAATAATAATACGTATAATCGTACAGTATAATAATAAGTATAATCGTATAGTATAATAATAAATATACTCATACAGTATAATAATAATAAGTATAATCGTACAGTATAATAATAAGTATAATCGTATAGTATAATAATAAGTATAATCGTATAGTATAATAATATTATACTCATACAGTATAATAATAATAAGTATAATTTACAGTATAATAATAAGTATAATCGTACAGTATAATAATAAGTATACTTGTACAGTATAGTAATAAGTATACTCGTACAGTATAATAATAAGTATAATTGTATAGTATAATAATAAGTATACTCGTACAGTATAATAATAAGTATAATCGTACAGTATAATAATAAGTATAATTGTATAGTATAATAATAAGTATACTCGTACAGTATAATAATAAGTAGAATCGTACAGTATAATAATAATAAAAATAATAATAATAATTATAATCGTACAGTAATAATAAGTATAATCGTACAGTATAATAATAATAATAATAATAATAATAATAATAATAATAAGTATAATTGTACAGTAATAATAAGTATAATCGTACAGTATTATAATAATAATAATAAGTTTACTCGTACAATATAATAATAATAAGTATAATCGTACAGTATAATAATAAGTATAATCGTACAGTAATAATAAGTATAATTGTACAGTATTATAATAATAATAAGTTTACTCGTACAATATAATAATAATAAGTATAATCGTACAGTATAATAATAAGTATAATCGTACACTATAATAATAAGTATAATCGTACAATATAATAATAATTAGTATAATCGTATAGTATAATAATAAGTATAATCGTACAGTTTAATAATAAGTTTACTTGTACAGTATAATAATAATAATAATAATAATAATAATAATAATAATAATAATAATAATAATAAGTATAATCGGACAGTATAAAAATAATAATAATAATAATAATAATAATAATAATAATAAGTATAATTGTATAGTATAATGAGTATAATCGTACAGCATAATAATAAGTATACTCGTACAGTATAATAATAATAAGTTTACTCGTACAGTATAATAAAAATAATAATAATAATAATAATAAGTGTAATCGTATAGTATAATAATAATAATAATAAGTATAATCGTACAGTATTATAATAATAATAATAAGTATAATCGTATAGTATAATAATAAGTATAATCGTACAGTATAATAAGTATAATCGTACAGTATAATAATTAGTATAATCGTACAGTATTATAATAAGTATAATCGTACAGTATAATAATAAGTATAATAGTACAGTACAATAATAAGTATACTCGTACAGTATAATAATAAGTATAATCGTACAGTATAATAATAAGTATAATCGTACAGTATAATAATAAGTATAATAGTACAGTATAATAGTAAGTATAATTGTACAGTATAATAATAATAAGTATACTCGTACAGTATAATAATAAGTATAATCGTATAGTATAATAATAAGTATACTCATACAGTATGATAATAAGTATAATCGTACAGTATAATAATAATAAGTATAATCGTATAGTATAATAATAAGTATAATCGTACAGTATAATAATAAGTATAATCGTATAGTATAATAATAAGTATACTCGTACAGTATGATAATAAGTATAATCGTACAGTATAATAATAAGTATAATCGTATAGTATAATAATAAGTATAATCGTATAGTATAATAATAAGTATACTCATACAGTATGATAATAAGTATAATCGTACAGTATAATAATAAGTATAATCGTATAGTATAATAATAAGTATACTCGTACAGTATGATAATAAGTATAATCGTACAGTATAATAAGTATAATCGTACAGTATAATAATAAGTATTCCACTACTGCCATTCACATAATAATTAGGCAGTAAAGTTTTCAACACATTTATCCTTAGGCCTGTAAGGTCTGTTTCTCTTCTTGCTGGGTCACCACCCGTCTCACATGCAGTGTTAGACAATCACGGGAGATGGATACAATATGAGACAAGTTTTACGATGAATAATCCACCACTGCCAGTAAAATAATAATTAGGCAGTAAATCACCAGCTCATTAACCTGAAGCCTCTCTAAGGTATATTCCATCTCCTCGTAATTCATATTATGTGTCTTCCATGTGTGGATTAGCTGTAAATTGCCAATATTTTCCTGTTCATTTCATTTATTCCAATAGCCAAAATATAATATAATTTTGTTACCTACATACTGTATTTGTTACGTTTTTTTGTTTGGGTCCCGCACTGGATACGCCACTGTTTATTGATTATTACCATCATTTTTTTTATTTTTTAGAGTGGAGTGAATAATTCAAAAAGATCCAAATCCTGTTATGTTAAGTTATTCAAAAAGCTTCCTTCTTTAGAGGGAAGGAATGGGGAGAGAAAGAGGACTCTGTTTTTGGGGCACTCTTATGATATGATTGTTTATAAATAAAACTTAGCTTTTATTTCATTATATTTTAAAATAGGGGTTTTTTACTCTTGGACAGGGTAGCCGTATTCTTCAAAATCCGTCTCCAGTCTTGCAGTGAGCTTCTTGTAGTATATGCTATGCGCTGGGGATTTTGATGAAGAATTCAGATTGGTTCCACACTGGGGCCAATTTGAATTAGTGATGTGCTCCTAGTAAGCCTTGCGGCAGATTTTAACTAGGGCTCGTTTGAGGCAAATTATGGGATTTAGAGGGGTTGATTCCCTTTTGTTGTGGAGACTGCTCATCAGTTATGCGCTGCTCCTTTTTGCGCTAGAATAGATACACAGTACTAGTGTTGGCACCGCAGTGGTTTGTTATGGTTCAATTAAACTCAATTGAATAGATGCACAATACACTGCTCTTTGATTGAGCTTCAACAAATACCTTGCTACTTAGTGAGCTTGATTATGCGCTGCTCCTTATTGGGCTAGAATAGATACACAATACTGTATTGGCGCCGCAGTAGTTTGTTATGGTTCTATTCAACTCAATTGACTGCCCCTAATTGGGCTTAAAGTGATTCAATAACTGCTTGAATAAATGCACATGACACTGCTCTTAGATTGAGCTTGTCAAAAAGGAGCAGCGCATAACTGATGAGCAGTCTCCACAACAAATTGGAATCAACCCCTCTAAATCCCATAATTTGCCTCAAACGAGCCCTAGTTAAAATCTGCCGCAAGGCTCACTAGGAGCACATCACTAATTCAAATTGGCCCCAGTGTGGAACCAATCTGAATTCTTCATCAAAATCCCCAGCGCATAGCATATACTACAAGAAGCTTACTGCAAGACTGGAGACGGATTTTGAAGAATACGGCTACCCTGTCCAAGAGTAAAAGCCCCCTATTTTAAAATATAATGAAATAAAAGCTAAGTTTTATTTATAAACAATCATATCATAAGAGTGCCCCAAAAACAGAGTCCTCTTTTTCTCCCCATTCCTGTCCAATTGTATACTCGGACTCAAGGGAGCACCACCAACTGTTTAGTGTCTGCCCAATCAGGTACCCAGACATACATCTTAGTTGGTGTTAGGCTACACAAGCCGAACCCCATTACGGGAGGCAGGGATCTCTCTTGATCCCCCCCATCCCGAGTGGGCATAACTTTGTGCGGGATCCAAACAAAACCATACCCCCTTCTTTAGAGGGAAGAAAGCCTTTAGATTTAACCTCTTTATACTGTAGGTTGGAGGTGCTCCCCAGAGTCAGAGATAAGTATATATTACACTGGAGAAAAAGAAGACTCTTTGTGGGGGCACTCTTAGTGTATGTACATGAGTACATGCGTATATGAATACCTATTATTACCAGAGAATGTGGTAAATGGCTATCGAAATGGTGATACTACTTAAAATTTAACTTTTAATATTCACATTCAGTAGGAGAGTGGTAATCAGTTTGCAAGTGTCTAGATCTCACCCAAAACCCACCTTCTTACCATCCCTCATCTACCACCCTCTAAATGTATGATGGTAAGAAGGTGAGTTTTGGGTGAGATCTAGACACTTGCAAACTGATTACCACTCTCCTACTTTAGCTCTCTCTTTAACTCAATATCTGTTCACAATCTGACAGCCGCTAACAACTAATACACTTATGTAGATTTGATATATCTATTAACAAATGAATGTGCAGATGTTAAGAAATTATGATACATATACCCTCTTGATACTCTCTACTCACAAATGCAATATTGTGGTTCTTTCTGATTATTTTGGCAACAAAGTTTTCTTGATGCAAGGAGCTTACAGGCTCTTATCCTAATTGTATCACCGGTATAAGTGGACACAGATTGCCCCAAACTAGCATTATTTTGTGGTTTATAATAATAGTAAATACAGTGATTGCTATCTGTATGAATTCCCAGCCTATATAGCCGATATAAAAATTGAAGCAAGGACTCATAAGGCTGTTCATTGACGAACATTTATTCACAGACAGTGACATAATTATGAGTTGCGGTGCATATTTTAACTTTAATTGTGTATTTGAATTGTATGTAATTTAATTGTATATCTTGTGTTAATTACCTATCTATATTAAAACGTGAATATTAAAAGTTAAATTTTAAGTAGTATCACCATTTCGATAGCCATTTACCACATTCTTTGGTAATAATAGGTATTCATATACGCATGTACTCATGTACATACACTAAGAGTGCCCCCACAAAGAGTCTTCTTTTTCTCCAGTGTAATATATACTGTATTTGTTGCCAGGGGATTCTTGGACGTTGCCAGGGGTAATTTGCTCATTGACAGGGGTTTCTTGGTCATTGCTAGAGGTAACTTGCTCATTACCAGGGGTTTCCTGCCCATTGCCAGGGATTACATGCTCATTACCAGGGGTTACATGTTTGTTGTGTGTAGAAATCCAATAACTGGTTATAAGAGGTAGGGGCGCAGATATTGAAGGTGCTTCATCAAGCTGCGGTGCACTTAATGGGGTTGTCACACCTGTACAAAAACATACATCGGAAGAAAGGTTTGTGCACACAGTTCCAGCAACTTCACACAGGAACTGACTCCTGTGGGGACCTGCACAATACAAATCTCCCAATAAAAAGTATTGCTCAATGCCAGGGGTTTCTTGCCCATTACCAGGGGTTAAATGCTCGTTGCCAGTGGTTACACGTTTGTTGTCCTGGGTTACATGCTCATTGCAAGTGGTTTCTTTCTCACTGCCAGGGGTTACATGCTCATTGCTAGGGGTTTAATGCTCACAGGCAGGCCAGTGCTTCAGATCTCTAGCATCTACCTCTTCCAAGGCAGCAGCCATTTTGTAGGGCCATTTTGCACACGCTCCATGGAATCTGTAAAGGACCTGCGCACACATGGGGCCAGTTCCCCCAAGCCACCATTTGCACTGCATTGGCATTGTTACACTACTGACATTTCTGTATTACTCTATTAGGCAGTACATCAGCAGCCCATAATAAGATGTATATGTATATACTGTACAGCAATTTACTAATATGCTGTAGTCAGCGGTAGCCAGCCCATTACACCGCAGGATATGTCGCCAATTTGCAAGGTCACCATCTACCAGTGTTGCAATTATATGAGCTTGTGTGGTCAGCTTCACCAGCCGCCTCCTGACCATTCCCGCCTTCTGCTGACTCACTCCTGCCACCTCCTGTTGACTTGGCGGTTTGCGGCAGTGAGCTGTGAAAATGACTTCAGCAGGCACCTTCCTGTGCCACCATCTTCTGCGGCTGGCACCAGGCGCCAGCCTCCAGGCTGTTGCAGCTTTCTACCTTCACCCACACGATTGCCAGCCTTGTTTGTACAGTATATTTTGCAAAGGTTGATGTGTGCGGCAGGATACAGTGCAAGTTTTGTAGAAAGGATGAGACGGAAAAAGAGCAGGCATGAAACTGTATATATTGAGCATAATTGCTTTTGGAATATATTTTTGTAAATAATTTTGTTGTAATTTGGAATCGCGCTGGGAACCCAAAGCTAGAAGATCATGTGCTTTACACAGATGTTCCTTGCGACAAAATGTAAAATATAAGCACCTTCTTATAGATATTACAAACTATAATAATCACTAGTCTTACTAACAGGAGAAACCTTGGGAGAAGCAGGTCTAATGTTGCATACACACTTGTCGATTCATGGCCCGGATATATTGGCGACCATAGGGGCCCCTCGGGGTGCTAACATTGGCAAATGCATACAAACATACACACGATCTGTGGGAGTGCATATTGTTCGACGGGCACAGCGTACACATTAGGTGCCAGATGTATCAAGCTTCAAAAAGTGATAAAATTAGAGTGATAAACAACCAGCCAATCAGCTCCTACCTGTCATTTTTCAAACCCAGCCTCTATCATGACAGGTAGGAGCTGATTGGCTGGCTGTTTATCATTCTCATTGTATCACTTTCTGAAGCTTAAAACATCTGGCCCCTAGGTGATATAATGAAAGACATTGCTGGACAATAGGCTTGGGAGTGTGGAGACTACGCTAGGGACCTCTGGAGTAATGTACCCACATTGTGAAGCCTGTGTATTTCCTGCTATAGTATGCTGTGACTTGTGAATTGCCAAGCTGTGATCACCTGTATGCTGTCTACCTGCTACAGATACAGGAACAACATCTGTGCATCCAGTGTATGTGATCTCTGTCACAATATACTGTATGTCTATATATATATATATATATATATATATATATATATATATATATGTATATATATATATATATATAAAACATACAATGTGGTCAGGAATTGCGCTCAAAGTGGGTCTTTCGACCAGCTGCACCTCTGGAACGACTCTCCTGTTAGTGAGAGACAAAGATAGAATGCAAGGAAGGGGGGTTGTCCAGAGTGCGCTCTAGTGGTACCACCTAGCCAAGAAGGGTATAAAGTCCCAAATTGATGTGATCCTGCAGTCACTTATATTCAGACGGAGTGTTCATAAACTTCAAAATAACACCGAAGACTTCGAATGTAAAAAGTGGTTCTTTATTAGAAGCCCAACGCGTTTCGTCTACACGACTTCATCAGGGGCAAAGGCTAAAAAGTGGTACAGAAAAAGGGAATGTTGGCAAACATTCAATACAAAATGGAATTTAAATACATAGACTTCATTTTACATAATTTGTACATACCATGGCCTGGTATGGCCAGAAATCCAGACAAAGGCAAAAAATGGGAGTGTCCCTTTACATGTACAGTTAAAATCTGCAATAATGTATTTAAACATCAGATTGATGAACGATTTAAAATTGGGTTAAATAATAAGTTTTAAAAAGAATAAAAATAAATATAAAAATAAAATGGAGGAGCAAGCAATGAAAGATAGAACTGAAAAAACACACATACCAGTGTTGGTGGGTATGGGAACTTAACGCCAAGGGTAATAAATCCAAATATAACTCCTTCAGAGGAAATATATAACCTACAGGTGATAAATATTAGTGGGTAAGTCCCAAAATGAATGACCCAGTTTATACATGAGCTCTTGGAGACAATGAAGCGTAAAGGTACATACCAAAGGGATGGGATCCAAGGTGTGGGTTTAACCCACAGACTAGAGGGAAAGGACTTCCTTTCTCACAATCAGCAAAATAAAATCAAATATGATAGAATCCTATGAAAGTATAATCCAAAAATAATATATCAGTAACCTTTAGGGCACACCACAAATTCATACAGAGGATAAAAAATTAAGAGGGGATAGCATGCAAATTCATAGACGTAAAACGTCATCCAAAAAAGGACAATGCATAAAAAAATCCATACAATAGGGTTTCTCCATATAAATAAATGTACATCTAATTGTCTTTAGACATGTATAATGGGAGCAAAAAATATAGCAATAGGCTCCTATAATAGAGCTTCAGATTATTTAGACTATTAGAATATACAATAATACATATCCATTAAACTCATAATGTTATAATGAGAGCATCATTATGAGCCATATTATCAGTTAAAAGCTTAAGGAATTTGTGCAAAAGACTAAACATCAGATACAGAATCAAAAATCAACATGTACACCCAAAAATGCTAGCACTCACCGCAGCAGGCGAATATGGATGCTTACTCCACTGCAGACCAGGATAGAATGAGTGGACAGTCCCAATCCACCATTTTAGAAGAACGTTTTCTGGAAAGAGGCTACGACCCTGAAAAGATCAAGGATGCCAAATTCAAAGCCTTGGGGAAAGAGAGAACAGACCTCCTGCTAGGAGTGAGTAATAGACGGAAAGACGATCCGGCCTTCAAAAAATCTCGACCTTTTATCACCCAGTTCAATAGGGAAAATCATCAAGTACGTAAAATCCTTGAGAAACACTGGTACATATTACTGAAAGACCCAGTATTAGGACCCACTCTACCAGTCAAACCCACACTGGTCTTCAGAAAAGCCAGTAATTTGAAGAACATTCTGGCACCCAGTAAATTAAAGACACCGAATAGTAATGCCTCCAGAAACACATTCCTCGGTCTATCCAATCGCTGTGTTCCATGCAATAAATGCATTTGTTGCAAATATATGGAAAGGAACTCTTTTAGTTTCAGACTACCGTCCAATTACACCTACAAATTAGGATCAAGTTGCACTTGCCTTACAAATTTTGTGGTTTATAGGATCACATGCGGCTGCGGGCTAGCTTATGTAGGCAAAACTAAAAGAACTTTAAAGATTCGAATACAGGAACACCTACGGAATATTAAAAATAAGTTCCTTCTACATAGTTTGTCAAGACACTTCTCCGCCAAACATGACAGCAGGGTGGAGAAGAACAACTTCTCATTAACAGTATTGGAGCATGTGAAGGCCAACCCCAGAGGAGGTGATAGAGAACTCCAGTTGGCTAAGAGGGAGAGTTACTGGATTTACACCCTCAACACCCTGATCCCTGAAGGGTTAAATGAGAACATCGATATTGTCTCCTTTCTGTAGTTATGCAAAAGTATTAGAGAAAAAATATATTTTTTTACTTTTCCATTTATCCCAGACCTTCATATTTCGGATACACCGTCTCTAGGTCATACCTAAAACTGGGTGTCTTTATACTCTAGGTACGATTTATAAGTGTTTATATGCGAGCTTATGGCCCCTATATATATTAATGATGAGCATACCTCTTCATTAAGTCTTATTTAATACGGGATTCTTGTTTGTGAATGCTACCTAAGATGTCCACTATTCACATAACCACCTTTAGATACATCTTGCTCATGATATACTTAATACTAGAGGTTGTTGTTCTATTGGTATCCGTATACACGTTTATGGTCTACATATATACTATTGATTCGAACTATGTATAGTTGTTTGTATACGTGTGTATGGCCTTCTCTTTATATTATTGACCCTAACACCCCTTATTATGTTACATCTAATACGGTAAAGTTTTTGTAAATGTACACCCTAGATGTTCACCTATTATGGTCAAGTATTTGTAAATGTACACTCAAGATGCTCACCATTCACTTCATCTTCTTTAGCCTATACCCTTCTTATATTAGTTTTTATTAGAGGCTTTTGCCCGATCTGGGCCTATACCCCTCCCATTTTTTCACTATACCCCTCCCATTTTTTCACTTGTTTCACTTCAGAGGTTTTCATACCCCTATGGGCCTATAATATATTGATCCCCTATTAATTAATAAATAATTTAACCCCTTAGGTTTAATCATTAAGGCTTATCCGACCCTTACACTGCTCACCCCAATTTCACCGCTGAGATATAGTATATTTATCTTATTCCCAATATACCAGCAGAATGTGCATGGTTTCTTAACCTTAATTAGCACCTGGTATTCACCTTTCTATTTATAGTTTATTAGGGATGTAGCGCGGACTATGCTGTCTGCGCTCCACCGATCTATATGGAAGACACTTCCGGGTTTGGTTGGAACGCAGACAGCGGTAGTCTGCGTCCCACCGTCACCGGATATGACGTTGCCGGCACTTCCGGGTATCGGTAAGAGGATGGAGCGCTGACTGCGAAGGTCTGCGTCCCACCTCCTGTCCGGCTGATATGCTGGCACCTCCTGTCTGGCTGTTATATTTGCACTCATATTGGAACGCAGACAGTTGTGGTCTGCGTTCCATCGTTCACGTGTAAACACTATTTTTATGACGACACTTCCGCATCCGGTAACGCTAGGTGGAACGCATACAGGATCATTATGCGTTCCATACACGTATTCTATTTAATTACATCTGTATTTTCACATTATGGCCCCTTTTTCCTTATATTTATATTTACTGTATTTCTCTAAAGCCCCCATATCGATGGTAGGCTTATAGTGCCTTTATTCTTGCTACTAAGTCCCATTAGGAGAATTTACAAACCGGAAGTAGGGTTCTAACCCTCTCCCTATAAAAGGGCTGCATATGTCCACTCATTCTATCCTGGTCTGCAGTGGAGTAAGCATCCATATTCGCCTGCTGCGGTGAGTGCTAGCATTTTTGGGTGTACATGTTGATTTTTGATTCTGTATCTGATGTTTAGTCTTTTGCACAAATTCCTTAAGCTTTTAACTGATAATATGGCTCATAATGATGCTCTCATTATAACATTATGAGTTTAATGGATATGTATTATTGTATATTCTAATAGTCTAAATAATCTGAAGCTCTATTATAGGAGCCTATTGCTATATTTTTTGCTCCCATTATACATGTCTAAAGACAATTAGATGTACATTTATTTATATGGAGAAACCCTATTGTATGGATTTTTTTATGCATTGTCCTTTTTTGGATGACGTTTTACGTCTATGAATTTGCATGCTATCCCCTCTTAATTTTTTATCTTCTGTATGAATTTGTGGTGTGCCCTAAAGGTTACTGATATATTATTTTTGGATTATACTTTCATAGGATTCTATCATATTTGATTTTATTTTGCTGATTGTGAGAAAGGAAGTCCTTTCCCTCTAGTCTGTGGGTTAAACCCACACCTTGGATCCCATCCCTTTGGTATGTACCTTTACGCTTCATTGTCTCCAAGAGCTCATGTATAAACTGGGTCATTCATTTTGGGACTTACCCACTAATATTTATCACCTGTAGGTTATATATTTCCTCTGAAGGAGTTATATTTGGATTTATTACCCTTGGCGTTAAGTTCCCATACCCACCAACACTGGTATGTGTGTTTTTTCAGTTCTATCTTTCATTGCTTGCTCCTCCATTTTATTTTTATATTTATTTTTATTCTTTTTAAAACTTATTATTTAACCCAATTTTAAATCGTTCATCAATCTGATGTTTAAATACATTATTGCAGATTTTAACTGTACGTGTAAAGGGACACTCCCATTTTTTGCCTTTGTCTGGATTTCTGGCCATACCAGGCCATGGTATGTACAAATTATGTAAAATGAAGTCTATGTATTTAAATTCCATTTTGTATTGAATGTTTGCCAACATTCCCTTTTTCTGTACCACTTTTTAGCCTTTGCCCCTGATGAAGTCGTGTAGACGAAACGCGTTGGGCTTCTAATAAAGAACCACTTTTTACATTCGAAGTCTTCGGTGTTATTTTGAAGTTTATGAACACTCCGTCTGAATATAAGTGACTGCAGGATCACATCAATTTGGGACTTTATACCCTTCTTGGCTAGGTGGTACCACTAGAGCGCACTCTGGACAACCCCCCTTCCTTGCATATATATATATATATATATATATATATATATATATATAATTCATAAGTGGTCTATAAAGAGGACAAAGAGCAAAGTCCATAGACATGCAGGACCTGCAGGACATATACAGGATATTCAATAAAAATAGATGCCAAAATAGCATGAAATGATGTATAACGCTGTACTTAAGATGTAATAGTTAAGGTATATAACAAACAAGTGTCATACATTAGCATGACATAATAAAGCTGTTAGCATTTTCCTTTCTAGCCACCTGAGGTCACTGTTGTACTAAAACGTTACCTTCTTTCAAACATCCAATATCGCGACTGTTTGCTCCATCTTTACTGTTTGGCCATATAAATAGACCCTTCCCAATTGATGCCTTTGCTTCAATATTTTGGTTGCTCTGCTCCTGTTATTTTAATCTGTTTCCCATAGATAAATGTATTCACGTTTACCAAGCCGACTTACTACTGACTATGTGCTTGTGTACCTATTACTGTAGGTATGTTTACTATTGACAATTCTCTTGTACGGTATATTGTCCATGCTTACTACTTATGTTCAAGGCACTCCCGAGTTGCTTTTTTAATATGATGACTCTTTTTGAAAATGGCCAACAGTTTTAAGCAGAGGTTGCTCCTTCCTGGGAGGAGTAGGGAGCCTGCTGCTGGTACCTGCCACCCTCTCTACCAGGTCCCCAATGAGGGTGGGGTCCCGGCATTTACACAATGTAACTGACAGGTGCCAGGACAGGTGCATGCGCAGTAGTGGAAATGGCACTGCACATGTGCAACCCCCTGGCTTCTATGGTCTGTCTCGGCTGCAGCCTAGAGCAGCTGGCTATAGCAGATGTTAAGGCACGGAGTGGCTTCCTATAGGAAGCCAACTCTCTGCTAATTGAAGTCCCCTCTGGCAGACCCGGGATGACTTGCAGATAGGACTTCATATAGGAAGTTACTGCCAGTCACAGTGAGCCATTGCTGTCTCACAGACTTCATCTGGCTCACGGACATGAGGCTATACTTGTTATACCAGGGCTGGGCAATTGCGGCCCTCCAGATGTTGATGAACTACACATCCCAGAATGCTTTGCATTAGTTTTGCTATGTGACAGATGCTGAAACTGATGCAAGGCATGCTGGGATGTGTAGTTCATCAACATCTGGAGGGCCGCAATTGCCCATCCCTGTGTTATACGGTATTCTTTCCAACCAACCAACTAGTTTATTCGCCAGGAAGATTTTGTGGTTGATCTTGTGAAAGCTTTCGGGATTTTAGTTTGATCCAAATAAGGGTTCCTGGGTTGTGGATGTGGTATAGAAGGGTCCATGAGGTCCATTTTGGGTCTTTAGGCCTTCAGTCTGAAAGCAGGCTAATTAGGAGGCTGAAATAAGCGGTGTCAGGGCTTGGCTCAAGGTCTAAACTACATGGAAAAATTGGCATCAGGTCTGGTATCAGACAATGGCCCTTATTCTGGTTGGTGCGGCCAGAGCCGCACACGGGGCTCCGGCCGCACAAACCAATCCCCGCCCACCCTACGGATCGCCACGGCCGTCCGTACACGGACGGCTGGCGATCCGCATTAAAATGGTGGAGGCTACGCCTCCACCATGGTGGGAGCTGCCCCCTGCATTCGATGGTCGTCGACCATCGAAGGCAGGTCCGCACGCCGCGGCAGCTCCCGCAAGCTAAGACCACACGGACAATCGTCCGTGTGGTAGCTTGTATGGGGGCTGAAAGCTGACATCCGGCGACGTCAGCTTTCCGCCCCCATGAGTGGCGTCATGCCCTCATTACCATGCATACGCCCCGCGTTTGCATGGGAACGCCCATGAAACGCGGGGCGTACACATAGGGAAATGAGGGCATGATGCCTCTCACGCCCCTATCCGCCCCCTTTGCGGCGGACGAAATCCGTCTGCGGCGAAGGGGGCTGCACATGCGCAGATTCACCTCTGCGCATGTGCAGACCAAAAACATCGGCGGTACGGCCGCACGCGGGCCGTACCGTTCCGATCTGAATAAGGGCCTATGTGATTTACTGACTGTAAGTACTGTGCATATCCCTATGTTTTTTGGTATTGCCATTAGGCCCTACCACCCTGAGAGTTTTTTTTTTTTTTAGTTAGAGCCTAAACGGGTTTGGATTTTTAGTTTTGTTTCATTTTATGTACTGCACAATTAAAGTAGCCTCATCTAGATTGCACGAAACCCTGGATTGGTGTTCTGTTTTCGTGGTTGCTGTCTGTTTGGAGATGCCCATCTTCCCTTTGAGAGCACCCCCATTCTGATCCCCTCAGACACAAACTCATTTCTGTTTTTGACGGCATCAGGCACACTGAGCCGAAACTACATGTCATTGTGGTTGCAGCCAGTCAGAGATTTACTAAACTCAGGAAAAAGTAAGTAAGATGTTAAATCTTGAAGACACTGCCACACACTGGTAGCCGTTGTAGAACAGCCATACTTACAGTTGCATACAGTGGTCATGAATGAGAGCTTCTGTGGAGCAGGGTGGTTTACAGATCACCAACGAGTCACTGTATCCAGATAGTGGGTATCAGTGTGGTTCTGTGGCCATCTTGGGTAGGGAATGAAGCCTCCCTCTAGGAATCAATATGGATAATGTGCACTATAGCTCTACTACTTTAGATAATGTACATACAGTATATGAAATGAGATTGGGGTCAAAGTTAGGGTAGGTGGCAACTCATCGGTGGCACTAGCGCCACCTATAATTATATATTCACGTGAGCGGTGGTGTGGGCTTCTCTGTTGGAATTACTATGCAGGACTGTGGTGGAGGTGGAACTAGTACCAAACCACCCATAATTTACATTTACTTGGGTCTACATTGTAGACACACGGGAAGTAGCTAATGCACAGCTGTCTCCCTTCCCTACTGTATTTTTCTTGGGCTGCCTCCACTGATTAACAACTATGGGTGCAGTTTCGTGGGGAAACAGTGACATGGCCTTGTCTCTCCTGCTAGGTCATGGAGCTTATGTGTTCCTATCTTTCCATTGTGTGATAAGGCATCTTGTTCTGAACTGGTTGAGTCATTTGCAAAGTCAATAGAACGCAGGTGGGTGTTAGAGGAACAGTTAAGCATCACTTCAGTTCATGGTAGAGATTAACCAAGGATCAGGAGACAAGAGCAATCATCCATGTAACAGACTGGAGTAACCAGTCAGCGTTAGCTGCAGGCATCAGGAACCGGCAATAACACCCATTATTTATTTGGGTATGGATCATTGGGTCACCAGCAAGTAGGTTGACAAGCATAAGTTCGACATGCAGAAAGGTCAACATGTTTGACGGTCAACATGGGTTAGGTCGATCGTGAAAAGGTTGACATTGGGTTTTTCACTTTTTTTCACAGTTTTTTACCCAAATGTCGAGACAGTCAACTTACTTACATGCTTTGGGCATGGTGCCTAGCTCCGCTCCGCACACTATTTTATTCACCCACCATGCCCTAGTGCAGAGATGGGGAACCTCCGGCCCTCCAGCTGTTGTTGAACTACACATCCCAGCATGCCCTTCAACAGTTTTAGCATGGCTAAATTACAAAACTGTATCAGGGCATCCTGGGATGTGTAGTTCAACAACAGCTGGAGGGCCGAAGGTTCCACATCCCTGCCCTAGTGGGTGGTACGGTATAAAATACCACCTGTCGGCACACGTCGGCTCAAAAAACTGTAAAAAAGACATGTCAACCAGGGCCGGCGCCACCACTAGGCAAATCTAGGCATTTGCCTAGGGCGCCGGCCACTGGAGGGCGGCATTTTGCCCCCGTGCCGCGGGGTACCTGTCCTGCGGCGCTGTGTATTTAAAGCTGGCGGCGGAGGCAGCGGGGGTCCCTGCAGTCAATAAGAAATAACGAGCGCTATCCGCCGGGCTATGCGGAAGCGCTTCTGTTGTGAAAACACTGTCCGCACGCTGATTGGCTGAGATTCAGCCAATCAGCGTGCGCCGTGCGGCCAGTGTTTTCACAACAGAAGCGCTTCCGCATTGCCTGGCGGATAGCGCTCGTTGACTGCAGGGACCCCTCTCTGCCGCACCCACCCCGACTCGCCTGGGGCGCTCCGGTGCCTTGCACCGGCCCTGATGTCAACCTTTTGACTGTCGACCTTCCCCATGTTGGCCTAATGACCCTGTCAACCTAATGACCCTGTCGGCCTAATCCATGTCGACCTTAAGTCATGTCGGTGTTCCTGCATGTCGACGTAGTGGTGTTGACCTAATGCTTGTCGACCTAGTTGCTGGTGAATCAATGACTCTGTCCCATTTATTTGTGTATTATGGTGAGTGCTGAGCCCCCTGGTTCTTTATTTATGTGAGCATGTGCTCACAGGCCACTGCACCCCAACCTGGGAATGGCAAGGGCAGGTGTGCACCCCATCCCTAAGAATGGTGAGTGTGATAAATTCAGGGGCGGATTGGGACTGCATTCCGGCCAGGGAAAAAAAGCTCAGCAGCCAGCGGGGGGGGGGGGGGGGGGGGGGGGGGGGGGTGTCGGCTAGAGCCATATGTAATGTGGGGATGCAGGGGGGAGGGCGCTGATGTAATGCCGAGGGGAGCGGGGCGGCGGCAGTGTTTGTAATGTGGGGCGGGGGCTCATCTGCTCCTTTCTGCTGCCTCCAGACGGGGGTACGGGAGCTGCGATCCAGCTGTCACCACACATGAAGGCCAATGGGAGGTGCTGTGCACTATCGCACATGCGCAGCATCCCTCCCATGGCCATTTTGGATGTGGGCAAAGTGCCAAGACGGTCCAAAAGGGAGCGCGGCCGGCCCGTATTTACAGAGTTTTGGGCCGGCCTACCAGGAAATGGCACAGTTTCCTGGTGGGCCAATCATCCCCTGGGTAGAATCCTGTATATGTATATTTGGGTTTCTTTTATAATGAACCATTTTGTGATCACAGCTTTCTCATGCACCCCAGGTAAGCTCATTCGTCCTAAACCTGTGACAGCTGCTCCCTTAGTGCTAATTCAGGAGCTGAGCTGTGTTTCTGAGCTATAGACCAGCAAGCACATATTCTGTGTGACTATGATGGCACAGCAGTTGCCATGTTCTTAAGAGTCCAGGTATTAAAGTAGCATCTGCAGTGAAATGTGTTCCTTGGCGATGGGCTGCAGCTTAAATGCATTGATCAATCCATTAACGAAAACCCCATTATTTATATAATTATTTGTATATTAAGGTGAGTTAGTTTACTATAGTGAATGCTGAGCCCTGTGTTTTTTTTATTTATTTAAGCAATTTGGTCACAGGCCACTACAGTCCAACCTGGAATTGGTGAGTCATACCCCTCTTCCACTTACAAGCTGGGTGGCACCTGGGGTTTTTGTACCCTGCTTGCAAAGCCATTGCCACTGGTGCCCCGACACGGCTTAAAGCTGGGAGAGTGACGTCATCTCCCAGCGGCGGCTTCTTTATTGTAGTGAACGGGACCCAGGTTGCATCTACCCACATTACACTTTTCCACTGCCCCTGGACACGGGAGCATGTCGGGTCCAACCAAGGTAACAATCTTTGTTGGAGTCATTTTGCATTTTTCGCTAGCAAAAAATCTGGGTCGATGAGCATCCCCGCGGATCGTATCAGGTATACAGTATACTGTATGAACTAGTTAAATACCCGTTCTCCGCTACAGAATTACAAGTATTTCAAGGCGTGTAACTTTACTTTTGAAGGACTTCCTGTTAAACGACATTTATAGTCTTTCCTTCAGGCTAAGCACCGAACAATCCTCCAATTTAACAAGGAAACAAAAATTGTCAGTAAATACTCAGTAAAAAAATGTTTTGTGATAAGTCAGCGAGTCAACGAGCCGGTCCCTGGCTTTTATAGATGTAAATATAGAAGCATCAACAAGATTTAACTTTCTCCCGTGTTTAGTAAATGAATAATTGTCTGTAACCGCTTTGAGGTTTCCTCTTGGCTCAGCGAACCTGATGCTCCCATCATTTTTTTTAAATAGAAAAACATATAGGGCGAAATGTAATAGGGTGCGTTTTTTTAGGACTGAGCTATGCGTCTCCATGGAGACGCATACTGTAGCTCAGCCAATCACGCTCTCAGCCTCTGTAGCACTCGGACAGCGCTACAGAGGCTGTTAGAAGCAACGGAGACAGCCGCTTCTCCCCGCTGCCTGTCAGTGCGGGGGGAGCCGGCTGTGAAGCAGCCAGACCAGCGCTGGATCCAGGAATGGTAAGTATGCTGGTGTAAAATTGAGGTGTGTGTGTGTAATAAACTTGTACTTCTCTGTGTGTGTGTTTTTTATAAACATTCTTTTTACAGGTGGACTACAAGTCCCAGCGGGCCCATTAATGCCCTGCATGCTGGGACTTGTGGTTCTCCAAGTCCCAGCATGCGGGGGAGGTCTGCTGGCACTTGTAGTTCGCCGGTAAAAAGCAATGTAATGATATGTATGATGGATTTAACCCTATCAGGCCGGCGTCCACTGGCCACGGACGCCGGTGACAGCCCCGGGCTTCAGCCCTGGACGGGTGAAGCCTGGGGGGGGGGGACCCCTTTATTGGGGGGGTCCCCACTCCTCCAGGTACCCCGTCCAAGGCTGACCAGCCACGGTGCTCATGTTTTGGCCGGGGGACCTTGTATAAAAAGTGTCCCCCGGCTGTGGCATGACACCGCGGGCTGTTGGAGCCCGGTGCTGGTTTCAAAATACGGGGGACCCCCAGATTTTTTGTCCCCCGTATTTTTGGAACCAGGACCGGTCCAAGAGTCCGGGGCTGGTTTCAGAAATACGGGGGACCCCTATGCTTTTTGTCCCCCCGTATTTTTGGAACCAGGTCCGGCTCAATGAGCCCGGGGCTGGTTATGCTTAGGAGGGGGGACCCCACGCCATTTTTTTTTTTACTTTTTTTTTTTAGCACAAAATCGCATTTATGAAAATGCGCACATTTTCATGACTGAAAATGCGCACATTTTCATGACTAAAAATCGCGGCAAATCGCGGCAAATCGCATTTTTTGCCGCTAATTCGCATCTCATTACATATGCGAATTCGCGGCAAAAAACGCGATTTTTAAAGGTGCGATTTGGTGCGATTTTTTTTTAGTCTAAAAAAACGCACCCTATTACATTTCGCCCATAAGATTCAATTGTTTCAAAGTTTTTTTTTTTTTTATTGTTAGAGCTGTTAAAATAATTACTCAGTTTTTAATGAATGCAAATGACATAAGACAGGGAGTTTATATGCTGATTTTTATTATTCAGCTCTTCCAATTAAAGCAGAAAATACTGGGAGTGTAGACAATTAACGATTTATTAAGCCATTTATTATTAAATAGTCTTTAAAAAGTAATAATGAATCAATTATATCAGGAAAGACATATAAACCTAAAGCATAAATACAAAGATAAATAAACAATGGTTCGATATCACAGGATACACTAAAACCTAAATATAGTGATACGGGTCTTCATTCATATTTGTAGGTAGAGACAATAAAGTTGAGACAATAAACATTGCTGCAGAAAGACTGGATACATGGATGAAGAGAATCCGGACAATGGGGGTTATTTTGGTTCACTCTTTGTGACAAATTCCTTCTTAGATGGACAAAACCATGTGCAATGCAGGTGGGGCAGATGCAACACGTGCAGAGAGAATTAGATTTGGGTGAGTTATTTTGTTTCTGTGCAGGGAAAATACTGGCTACGCTTTTATTACACTGCAATATAGATCTCACTTTGAAGTTAAACCCCATCCAAATCTAATTCACTCTGCACAAGTAACATCTGCCCCACCTGCAGTGCACATGGTTTTGTCCATCTAAGAAGGAATTTGTCAGAAAGAGTGAACCAAAATAACCCCAAATATGCAGGAAGATGATGGTACTGGTAATGAAAGGAGGAGCCAAAGAAAGAGAGGGTTCAAGAATGCCCCACGGCTGGATTGCTGGAGACTACTGGGTAGTAGAACATGATGGGGTAATTGAGGAGGTCAGAGGTCAGGCTGAAGATCCGGCTAAGATTCCCAGGGAGCAGCAACTGAGGCAGGTTCAGCAGAGGAACAATAGATAAAAACAGGAATAGTCTCAAAGCGCTGAAAGTAATGTCCCAATGGAATAATCTTGATCCACGTAATCTCCAACTTTTTCTCCGGTTCAAGAGTTTGAATATGTGGAGAAAAGGAAAATAAACAATAGTGTAATACTGTAGGGATATAAGAAAGTCCTCCTTTTTTGGATTGCAGGGAAAATATGGAAAAAGGTGCTCCCAAGGTTCCCAAACGATCCAGGAATATTATAGGATCACGGCACTCGTGCAGGCATATGGAAATGCTTACATGTAGACTCCTTTAAAGGTATCTTTCAATGGAACATCTCACCACTTCAATCCGATAAAAATGGTTTTATTAAAACAAAAACAGTGTAGGACCAAAAACCTAACAGCGTCTGTACCGTACTAGATATGATTAGTAATGGCAACACGATACTGAGAAGAAAATGATCCAAACATCGCTGTATTACATTTTATTAACACAGCGGTGTTTGGATCATTTTCTTCTCAGTATCGTGTTGCCATTACTACACTGTTTTTGTTTTAATAAAACCATTTTTATCGGATTGAAGTGGTGAGACATCAGTTGGCTTGTGGTAGGGATAGAACGATTTCCACAGAGGGTGGATGACTTTCCATAGCAGGACGATACCAGCAGATGAGCGGCGGGGGTCAGCAATGATGTTGACTTTTGAGCTGAAAGCAGCTCAAATGGGAAAACTGAGCTGATTACAGCTCAAAATCGCCCAGTGTGTACGGGCCTTTACCGCAGCACTAGTTTCATTTTCCTGATACAGGAGCTGATATACTGCCGGGCTTGTCTGTACATGCAAAGCAACATTGCAGATTACCAACACAAAGACACCACGCTTCACCCGAACACATGGCTGGTTTATTGTGCAGGACATCTCTGACTTTTTTACGGTGTATTCTTTAGGCAGCTTTGAATTCCAACCAAAACCACAATTACAACTGATTTATTAAGCTCAATTTAGATTCATTGATCCATTAAATCAGCAACATAATCTTCCAGAAAGAAACTCGCTTTTGTTAAAGCTGGGTATGCACTATGCAATTATCTGGCAGACTGTCTGTCCAATCTGGACAATTGGAGTAAAACACCTAGTAATGTATAGGAGCCAATGACAACTAACCATATCCTCCCAAACACTGTAAACTGACAGAAATGGACAAACAAATTACATTAATTTTACCCATTTATCAGTCAAATTTTGACCACTTTCCGGCTTATGGGAGCAAAACGTTGGCCCCTCTCAGCTCTGGGCCCCATAGCAGCTGCACTCCCTGCACCTATGGTAGCTAGACCCCTGTATATAACACATGTAACTGTGACAGGGAAGGTGGCCCCTCTCAGCTCTGGGCCCCATAGCAGCTGCACTCCCTGCACCTATGGTAGCTATACCCTGTATATAACACATGTAACTGTGACAGGGAAGATGGCCCCTCTCAGCTCTGGGCCCCATAGCAGCTGCACTCCCTGCACCTATGGTAGCTATACTCTGTATATAACACATGTAACTGTGACAGGGAAGGTGGCCCCTCTCAGCTCTGGGCCCCATAGCAGCTGCACTCCCTGCACCTATGGTAGCTACACCCTGTATATAACGCATGTAACTGTGACAGGGAAGGTGGCCCCTCTCAGCTCTGGGCCCCATAGAAGCTACACTCCCTGCAGCTATGGTAGCTACACCCCTGTATATAACACATGTAACTGTGACAGGGAAGGTGGCCTCTCTCAGCTCTGGGCCCCATAGCAGCTGCACTCCCTGCAGCTATGGTAGCTACACCCCTGTATATAACACATGTAACTGTGACAGGGAAGGTGGCCCCTCTCAGCTCTGGCCCCATAGCAGCTGCACCCCCTGCACCTATGGTAGCTACACCCTGTATATAACACATGTAACTGTGACAGCGAAGGTGGCCCCTCTCAGCTCTGGGCCCATAGCAGCTGCACTCCCTGCAACTATGGTAGCTACACCCTGTATATAACACATGTAACTGTGACAGGGAAGGTGGCCCCTCTCAGCTCTGGCCCCATAGCAGCTGCACTCCCTGCACCTATGGTAGCTACACCCCTGTATATAACACATGTAACTGTGACAGGGAAGGTGGCCTCTCTCAGCTCTGGGCCCCATAGCAGCTGCACTCCCTGCAGCTATGGTAGCTACACCCCTGTATATAACACATGTAACTGTGACAGGGAAGGTGGCCCCTCTCAGCTCTGGCCCCATAGCAGCTGCACCCCCTGCACCTATGGTAGCTACACCCTGTATATAACACATGTAACTGTGACAGCGAAGGTGGCCCCTCTCAGCTCTGGGCCCATAGCAGCTGCACTCCCTGCAACTATGGTAGCTACACCCTGTATATAACACATGTAACTGTGACAGGGAAGGTGGCCCCTCTCAGCTCTGGCCCCATAGCAGCTGCACTCCCTGCACCTATGGCAGCTACACCCCTGTATATAACACATGTAACTGTGACAGGGGAGGTGGCCCCTCTCAGCTCTGGGCCCAATAGCAGCTGCACTCCCTGCAGCTATGGTAGCTACACCCCTGTATATAACACATGTAACTGTGACAGGGAAGGTGGCCCCTCTCAGCTCTGGACCCCATAGCAGCTGGACTCCCTGCTCCTATGGTAGCTACACCCCTGTATATAACACATGTAACTGTGACAGGGAAGGTGCCCCCTCTCAGCTTTGGGCCCCATAGCAGCTGCACTCCCTGCACCTATGGTAGCTACACCCCTGTATATAACACATGTAACTGTGACAGGGAAGGTGGCCCCTCTCAGCTCTGGGCCCATAGCAGCTGCACTCCCTGCAACTATGGTAGCTACACCCTGTATATAACACATGTAACTGTGACAGGGAAGGTGGCCCCTCTCAGCTCTGGCCCCATAGCAGCTGCACTCCCTGCACCTATGGTAGCTACACCCCTGTATATAACACATGTAACTGTGACAGGGAAGGTGGCCCCTCTCAGCTCTGGCCCCATAGCAGCTGCACTCCCTGCACCTATGGTAGCTGCACCCTGTATATAACACATGTAACTGTGACAGGGAAGGTGGCCCCTCTGAGCTCTGGGCCCCATAGCAGCTGCACTCCCTGCACCTATGGTAGCTGCACCCTGTATATAACACATGTAACTGTGACAGGGAAGGTGGCCCCTCTCAGCTCTGGGCCCCATAGCAGCTACACTCCCTGCACCTATGGTAGCTACACCCTGTATATAACACATGTAACTGTGACAGGGAAGGTGGCCCCTCTCAGCTCTGGGTCCCATAGCAGCTACATCTCCAGCACCTATGGTATCTACACCAGTGGCATAGCTTGGTTTGGGGTGCCCCCCCCGCCGTTAATGGGGGGGCGCCTCCCCCCCTCCCAAACCCCCCCCGGCCGCCCGTGCCCCCCCCCCCCCATTGCCGCTGGCTTACCTGTCTGTGCGTCCCGGCTCCCCTCCTGGGTTCAATTAATTCTATGCAGACGGACCGGAGACAGTTTCAGAGAACTGTCTGCTTTATGGGGCGGTCATTTTATCGTGGTCCGTCTCCATAGAATTGGTTGAAGCCAGGAGGGGAGCCGGGATGCGCAGACAGGTAAGCCTTCGGGGGATGGGGGGCGGGGGCATTACTATAGCACCGCAGCCCCCCCCACATGCACAGCGCCCCCCCCCCGCGCGACCACGGGGGCTGCGGTGCTATAGTTACGCCACTGATCTACACCCCTGTATATAACCCTTGTAACTGACAGGGAAGGTGGCCCCTCTCAGCTGTGGGCCCCATAGCAGCTGCACTCCCTGCACCTATGGTAGAGAGAGCGAAATAGAGATGGGGCAACAGAGGAGGCATCAGAAATGATACTCAATCAGGGATTTATAGCCACCGTAGAGGAATTACATCCACAACACTATGAATACTGCAGCTCTGCCCTAAATGAGTGCAGTTATATCCCATCCCATACATACTGTATGTTCCATTATCCTGCCCAAGTCTATGGTGCGGTTTCTGAGCTGCATTGCTGTTACTAATCCAGTATATCACCATGCACGCACTTTTAAATAACTTTATTAACACCCTGATATTGAATTTTCTGTTCTTTGCCAATGACTCCCACTTGTTTGTATCCGCTTATGGCTTATCTGATACATTTTTGGAAAACCGGTTCTCCCAGTTGCAACATATGTTGGCATGTTACTATATTTGTCAAAGTTTAGGGAGTACAGTAATGTGGAATAAGAACACAGTACAGTATGTTGCAATCCGTTTACACTCATTCTATTTATTTTGGAATGGGATAATTTGGTCTACAGCAAGTTCGTTGAAAATCTTTCGGTCGACACCATTAGGTCGACATGGTTTTAGGTCGACATGGTTTTAGGTCGACATTGGTCAATGTTGACATGGGTCAAGGTCGACATGGGTCAAGGTCAACATGTCTTTAGGTCGACAGGTCATTAGGTCGACATAAGCATTAGGTAGAACCGTGCCAACCTATCCCAATGTCGACCTAATGGTGTCGACCCAACGGTTGTCGACCAACTTGCTGTAGACCAACAGCACCATTAACATGGATTGTCGACCAACTTGCTGTAGACCAACAGCTACTGCACCATTAACATGGGAACGCCCAAGAAACACTGGGTGTTCCCATGGGCTGTGCCCCCTGCCACTGCCCCCCCGACCCCCCTCCCCACTCTGCTTGGCGAGAGCAGGACAGTGAATATGCAGTTCGCCATGCCCACTTGCACCAAGCATCTGCACATGTGTATAACTGCGCATGGGCAGACACTAAAAGTCAGTCCCCCGTGCAAATGTTCGGGGGACCGATTAAACCAGAATAACCTGTGTGCCCAGGTCCACAACTGAGTGCCTTATACCAGTTGCACCTCACAACATGTGATACTACTAAGTCAGGTCAAGGGGGTAGGGTTATTGGGACCAAAAATTAGGGGGACAGTGCAAGAGGAACTACAGCAGGAATGGTGCCTGCTCGGAGCCTCGTAAGGATGCTCCTGGAATCTCTGCCACAGTCAACAAGCTCCTGGGTGCCAATGCTTAGGCCTTGTGCCCTGTGTTGTGCTGAACAGATTACTTATCAATGTCAGTGGAGTATTCGCAAACAGACAATCATAAACAATTTCCAGATCAGATAATCATCATCCTCCTTTTTGTCTTTTGATCTCCCACCAATGACCTATCTGATCCAGGGTTATTTCTGCTTTTTTTCCAGGTCTGTGTGCATACAGAATTGTGTGAACCTGCCCTTACTGTACTTTTGCTTATAAAAGGATACCCCAGTGCCTCCCACAGCTGCCCATTTGTTGGGCCAACAAACCAAGTATCTCTGTGCCATGTGCATTCATACAGTTTTGAGCATGTTTAGAGTGAATTTGTACCATTTGCACTCCAAAAACAGCCAGAGAACCCATTGTGATTCAGCCCCATTATGTATAAATAATATGTTTTGTAAAAATAAAATGAAAGATAAGATAAACACAGGGAATATCCATGTAATAAACCACAAGCTAACTTCTTAATTATTATATGACTCCTAGGACTTCTGCTTATAACAATCACACATGGTTCCCATAGAGTACGATACATTCACCGGTACTCAGGATGTCGCCAGGTCTTAAACTCTGGACAGTAGCAACCAGCATAAACAACAGGGGATCACAAGTGATATCCTAAAGCAGGTAACAACAAAATATCTAAAACACAGATGTGTAGAACTAGCTCAGAATAACAACAATAAATGGTTAGAGCAACAATGCCGAATTAAGCTGGTTTCTGATATTGAACCAGAACAAAACACTGAGGACTGAAGGAATTACACATGAAAAAAGTCGACATGCATTCGGTCGACATGGTCAGATGGTCAACAAAAGCAAAAGGTCGACATGAAATAGGTCAACGTGAGTTTTTTAATGTTTTTTTGTGTGTCTATGTTGATGCGATTGGATTCATGGAAATGATGCAACTGATATACTGTAATATTTATGAGCCCTGCTCTGTTCTGACTCATTGCAATTTGCATATGAAGCCTGGTTCAGGCTTGATCGCTTCTGATGGTGGGGGTCTGTGCATGCGTTCGCATGGCAGGGGAGGTGGCAGACAGGGGAACAGTATACAAAAAAACAATATTCAATCCAATATATTGTGCGCTATCACAGCATCCTGGGGTTCCACTCCTAAAATGAATCACCACTTCAAAAATCCCATACAATGCCACCAAAACAATAGACGGCTCAGGGAGCCATCTATTGTTTCGGGGGTGCAGGGGATGCCCAGCGTTTTACGGTTGTGTCCCCATGAAAACACTTGGCGTTCCTCTGGGAATGCAGGTGAGTTGATGCTTGCTTGGGGTGGACGATGTAAGCTCCAGTTCCATCTATGGCGATCAGCGGCAGAAAGAGCTGAATCAAGCCCATAGTAGCACACAACAGATTCTCCTAACGTACATAGGTTAATATACCTTTAAAAAAGTTGTCCTGAAACAGCTGACCTGTGTGACCGTGAAACGCGTTAGTGGCTGAGAATCTGCCTGCCTACAACTGCCACTTTTGTACTTTGCACTTTATTGGAGATTGTGCCAACTGATGTGGCATGAATTGCCTTTCCTCCATCTTGCTCACACCTAAACGGCGGTATATATAGAAGCGGATCCTACCTTCCTTCTATACGAATGCAATTGGCAATCCTTTGGCAGTATTAATATTGTTTTTACTGTTTACTGTGTTTTATATATGCAAGTTTATGTGCACTATTAAATGTTTATTTTTAATTTCCAAACTCCTCATTGGTTGAGCGCTACATTTTTCTCCTCGTTTCCTTGTTAAATTAGGGATCTACTCAATCCCTTTAGTAGCCGCTTGTCAAGCCACCCCCTGTCAGCACCCAGTTGGCTACATTGGTACCGTCTGATTTTTACTTGTCAAATAAGTACCTGAAGCTTTTTCTCTGATACTCTACGAATTTCCAGGTTACACCTCACCACTGACAATGGTACATTATGTGCAGATGATACAGTTTAGAGTCTCACCGTACTTCTGATAGCGTAGGCATTGAAAATACGGCTTGTCAGGATTAATATACCCCATTGTTTATACAGTATATCCAAAACCTTTTTGTATTAGTAAGACATCTGGGCTTTGTTCCAGCATTGTCAGCTGAATTGTATGCTTTGTAATTGTGCGGGTAACACAAAACTCCTACAAGATATTTACCTACACTCATCCGCTGCCCACATAAACAGTTATACATGTACGGAGGATAATACATAACCGGGATTACAAGGAAGAACACCGGCCTATGGTTTACTGAATTATCCTTTGTTGGATTGCAAGAAATGTAAGAACTATTTCATGAAATTAGCCCGACATTGTATCGGCAAAAATTAACCCTTCAAGGTCGAACGTCTAGTTAGGCTCAACAGCAATAGCGCTAGTAGCAGATCCAGTGGTGAGCCACTTTCAAATAAGAAAATGAACATTCAATGTAGTCCGTTTTTGAATAAACAAAAAATACAATTAATCTAAACATTTAAACCAGACTGTTTGAATTGCAAAAAAAAAGGGTCTATGCTAGTGGATGAAGCATGGCCCTCACCCCCAGTCCATCGCTGCAGAGTGTCTACTCCAGACACCCCCAGGTCAATTCAATTCTTGTTTCGGTACTTGTGGATTATCACGGCTCCCATCCCATGCCATCGCATGCCATATATAGTGGCATGCGATGGCATGCGATGGCATGCGATGCGATGCGATTTTTACAGATTTTTGCAGTTTTTTGTCAAAATCGTATGCAATCGCATCGCATGCGATTTTGCACTGAAAAGCATCCAAATGCATTGGAATTTGTATTAAACATGTTCAATGGCCCCCAAATGGCATTTTTGAGGCTGTACCACCCCCACTATCAACGCAAACCCGAAGCGTGGTGAGCGGCGGCGGTACGCGTCCTACGACCTTTTCATACCCCCACTATCCACGTCGGCGTGGAGTTGAGAACAGAAAGTGTGGCAAGCGCAGCGAGCCACCGAGCCCGAAGCGTGGCGAGCGCAGCGCGCCCCGCGAGGGGACGCGGACACCTGTGAAGCCCGTGAGGGGACGCGGATACCTGTGAAGGTGTCCGCTGCGCTCGCCACGCTTCGGGCTCGGTGGCTTGCTGCGCTCGCCACACTTTCTATTCTCAACTCCGCGCCACATAGTGGGGGTATGAAAAGGTCGTAGGACGCATAGGACGCGTGGGGGTATGAGTGGGGGTATGAAAAGGTCGTAGGACGCGTACCAACGCCCCTCGCGGGCTCGCTACGCTCGCCACGCTTCGGGTTCGCGTTGATAGTGGGGGTGGTACAGCCTCAAAAATGCCATTTGGGGGCCATTGAACATGTTTCATACTAATTCCAATGCATTTGGATGCTTTTCAGTGAAAAATCGTATGCGATCGCATGCGATCAAATCGTATGCGATCGCATGCGATCAAATCGTATGCGATCGCATGCGATCAAATCGTATGCGATCGCATGCGATGCGATTTTTACGCATACGATGGCCATTGTGGGAGCCGTGATAATCCACAAGTACCCTTGTTTCTTGCAAACTATTATTATTTATTAACAGTTTTATTACATTTTCAAAAGTGACATACAAATGCCCATGTGTGATCCAGTGACCCCACAGAGCTGTCAATGGAGATCCAGCTGAGGTGTGTATCCGAAACCTGTTCCTTGAGCCTTACAGTTGCATGTACTCACCTTGTATGTACTGTATGAATGTTTTTGTTGTTATTATTATTAGTAGTAATATTACATTTTATTTATAAGGCACCACAAGTGGTTTCCATAGGGCACACATTAGTACAATACAGGGTGCACAGGACTAAACATTACAGTAACTGTAATACTACAACAGAGCACAGGTAACAGCAGCACAATGCTCAGTACATAAAACAGCTGGAATGTAGGGAAGAGAGGGTTCTGTGTACTACCAGGGGCAGCGCTGTACATAGGGCATACGTTAGTACAATACAGGGGACACAGAACATTACAGTGACTGAGACCCTACAACAGCACAGGTAACAGCAGCACAATGCTCAGTACACAATACAGCTGGGATGTAGGGGAGCAGAGGAGGTGTCCGTGTACTACCAGGGGCAGCGCTGTACATAGGGCACACATTAGTACAATACAGAGGACACAGAACATTACAGTGACTGAGACACTACAACAGCACAGGTAACAGCAGCACAATGCTCAGTACACTATACAGCTGGGATGTAGGGAAGCAGAGGAGGTGTCCGTGTACTACCAGGGGCAGCGCTGTACATAGGGCACACATTAGTACAATACAGGGGACACAGAACATTACAGTGACTGAGACACTACAACAGCACAGGTAACAGCAGCACAATGCTCAGTACACTATACAGCTGGGATGTAGGGAAGCAGAGGAGGTGTCCGTATACTACCAGGGGCAGCGCTGTACATAGGGCACACATTAGTACAATACAGGGGACACAGAACATTACAGTGACTGAGACACTACAACAGCACAGGTAACAGCAGCACAATGCTCAGTACACAATACAGCTGGAATGTAGGGAAGCAGAGGAGGTGTCCGTGTACTACCAGGGGCAGCGCTGTACATAGGGCACACATTAGTACAATACAGGGGACACAGAACATTACAGTGACTGAGACACTACAACAGCACAGGTAACAGCAGCACAATGCTCAGTACACAATACAGCTGGGATGTAGGGGAGCAGAGGAGGTGTCCGTGTACGACCAGGGGCAGCGCTGTACATAGGGCACACATTAGTACAATACAGGGGACACAGAACATTACAGTGACTGAGACACTACAACAGCACAGGTAACAGTAGCACAATGCTCAGTACATAATACAGCTGGAATGTAGGAAAGAGAGGAGGTGTCTGTGTACTACCAGGGGCAGCGCTGTACATAGGGCACACATTAGTACAATACAGGGGACACAGAACATTACAGTGACTGAGACACTACAACAGCACAGGTAACAGCAGCACAATGCTCAGTACACTATACAGCTGGGATGTAGGGAAGCAGAGGAGGTGTCCGTATACTACCAGGGGCAGCGCTGTACATAGGGCACACATTAGTACAATACAGGGGACACAGAACATTACAGTGACTGAGACACTACAACAGCACAGGTAACAGCAGCACAATGCTCAGTACACAATACAGCTGGAATGTAGGGAAGCAGAGGAGGTGTCCGTGTACTACCAGGGGCAGCGCTGTACATAGGGCACACATTAGTACAATACAGGGGACACAGAACATTACAGTGACTGAGACACTACAACAGCACAGGTAACAGCAGCACAATGCTCAGTACACAATACAGCTGGGATGTAGGGGAGCAGAGGAGGTGTCCGTGTACGACCAGGGGCAGCGCTGTACATAGGGCACACATTAGTACAATACAGGGGACACAGAACATTACAGTGACTGAGACACTACAACAGCACAGGTAACAGTAGCACAATGCTCAGTACATAATACAGCTGGAATGTAGGAAAGAGAGGAGGTGTCTGTGTACTACCAGGGGCAGCGCTGTACATAGGGCACACATTAGTACAATACAGGGGACACAGAACATTACAGTGACTGAGACACTACAACAGCACAGGTAACAGTAGCACAATGCTCAGTACATAATACAGCTGGAATGTAGGAAAGAGAGGAGGTGTCTGTGTACTACCAGGGGCAGCGCTGTACATAGGGCACACATTAGTACAATACAGGGGACACAGAACATTACAGTGACTGAGACACTACAACAGCACAGGTAACAGCAGCACAATGCTCAGTACACAATACAGCTGGGATGTAGGAAAGAGAGGAGGTGTCTGTGTACTACCAGGGGCAGCGCTGTACATAGGGCACACATTAGTACAATACAGGGGACACAGAACATTACAGTGACTGAGACACTACAACAAAGCACAGGTAACAGCAGCACAATGCTCAGTACACAATACAGCTGGGATGTAGGGAAGCAGAGGAGGTGTCCGTGTACTACCAGGGGCGGCGCTGTACATAGGGCACACATTAGTACAATACAGGGAACACAGAACATTACAGTGACTGAGACACTACAACAGCACAGGTAACAGCAGCACAATGCTCAGTACACAATACAGCTGGGATGTAGGGAAGCAGAGGAGGTGTCCGTGTACTACCAGGGGCAGCGCTGTACATAGGGCACACATTAGTACAATACAGGGGACACAGAACATTACAGTGACTGAGACACTACAACAGCACAGGTAACAGTAGCACAATGCTCAGTACATAATACAGCTGGAATGTAGGAAAGAGAGGAGGTGTCTGTGTACTACCAGGGGCAGCGCTGTACATAGGGCACACATTAGTACAATACAGGGGACACAGAACATTACAGTGACTGAGACACTACAACAGCACAGGTAACAGTAGCACAATGCTCAGTACATAATACAGCTGGAATGTAGGAAAGAGAGGAGGTGTCTGTGTACTACCAGGGGCAGCGCTGTACATAGGGCACACATTAGTACAATACAGGGGACACAGAACATTACAGTGACTGAGACACTACAACAGCACAGGTAACAGCAGCACAATGCTCAGTACACAATACAGCTGGGATGTAGGAAAGAGAGGAGGTGTCTGTGTACTACCAGGGGCAGCGCTGTACATAGGGCACACATTAGTACAATACAGGGGACACAGAACATTACAGTGACTGAGACACTACAACAGCACAGGTAACAGTAGCACAATGCTCAGTACATAATACAGCTGGAATGTAGGAAAGAGAGGAGGTGTCTGTGTACTACCAGGGGCAGCGCTGTACATAGGGCACACATTAGTACAATACAGGGGACACAGAACATTACAGTGACTGAGACACTACAACAGCACAGGTAACAGCAGCACAATGCTCAGTACACAATACAGCTGGGATGTAGGGAAGCAGAGGAGGTGTCCGTGTACTACCAGGGACAGCACTGTACATAGGGCACACATTAGTACAATACAGGGGACACAGAACATTACAGTGACTGAGACACTACAACAGCACAGGTAACAGCAGCACAATGCTCAGTACACAATACAGCTGGGATGTAGGGAAGCAGAGGAGGTGTCCGTGTACTACCAGGGGCAGCGCTGTACATAGGGCACACATTAGTACAATACAGGGGACACAGAACATTACAGTGACTGAGACACTACAGCAGCACAGGTAACAGCAGCACAATGCTCAGTACACAATACAGCTGGGATATAGGGAAGCAGAGGAGGTGTCCGTGTACTACCAGGGGCAGCGCTGTACATAGGGCACACATTAGTACAATACAGGGGACACAGAACATTACAGTGACTGAGACACTACAACAGCACAGGTAACAGCAGCACAATGCTCAGTACACAATACAGCTGGGATGTAGGGAAGCGGAGGAGGTGTCCGTGTACTACCAGGGGCAGTGCTGTACATAGGGCACAGATTAGTACAATACAGAGGACACCGAACATTACAGTGACTGAGACACTACAACAGCACAGGTAACAGCAGCACAATGCTCAGTACACAATACAGCTGGGATGTAGGGAAGCAGAGGAGGTGTCCGTGTACTACCAGGGGCAGCGCTGTACATAGGGCACACATTAGTACAATACAGGGGACACAGAACATTATAGTGACTGAGACACTACAGCAGCACAGGTAACAGCAGCACAATGCTCAGTACACAATACAGCTGGGATGTAGGGAAGCAGAGGAGGTGTCTGTGTACTACCAGGGGCAGCGCTGTACATAGGGCACACATTAGTACAATACAGGGGACACAGAACATTACAGTGACTGAGACACTACAACAGCACAGGTAACAGCAGCACAATGCTCAGTACACAATACAGCTGGGATGTAGGGAAGCGGAGGAGGTGTCCGTGTACTACCAGGGGCAGTGCTGTACATAGGGCACAGATTAGTACAATACAGAGGACACCGAACATTACAGTGACTGAGACACTACAACAGCACAGGTAACAGCAGCACAATGCTCAGTACACAATACAGCTGGGATGTAGGGAAGCAGAGGAGGTGTCCGTGTACTACCAGGGGCAGCGCTGTACATAGGGCACACATTAGTACAATACAGGGGACACAGAACATTACAGTGACTGAGACACTACAGCAGCACAGGTAACAGCAGCACAATGCTCAGTACACAATACAGGGAAGCAGAGGAGGTGTCTGTGTACTACCAGGGGCAGCGCCGTACATAGGGCACACATTAGTACAATACAGGGGACACGGAACATTACAGTGACTGAGACACTATAACAGCACAGGTAACAGCAGCACAATGCTCAGTACACAATACAGCTGGGATGTAGGGAAGCAGAGGAGGTGTCCGTGTACTAACAGGGGCAGCGCCGTACATAGGGCACACATTAGAACAATACAGGGGACACAGCACAGGTAACAGCAGCACAATGCTCAGTACACAATACAGCTGGGAAGCAGAGGAGCAGTCTGCATGTTACCAGGGGTATAAGAAGTCAGTGATAGAAATGGACGAACACAAGTGAGAAGAGATGCGGATATAGAGGGTAGGTGGGCAAGAGAGCTGTAATTGATGTGCCAGAGAAGAGCACTGGGAGAACTGGAGGAAAGTTGGCCCTGCTCCAAGGAGTTTACAGTCTGCAATAGAATGAATGTAACAATCAGAAATAAATTGTGATTTATACCATTTCTGAACAACAAATATCTTCTTCCTTATTAAAAACATTTTTGAAACTTTGTAACCCTTGATTTTTGGAAACACGGAGAAGAGTTTGAGCCCATTATCTACAGCAAATGTAAAATCAGACAAGTAAATGAGACAAAATTGAAATTTGTGTATGCAATGTGTGGACATTTTTAGCAATGCTGAGACTATTTTAAGTTACATCACAACACTAATTACCTCGGACTTGGCAAGAGGTTAACTCAAAGAACTCAGTGCCAAACAGAGCGCCCAATTTAAATCATAAAACAGGTTCTGCTGCTGGATATAAGTTTCTATTTGATATAATTGAATTTCACTCTCCTCTATTTAGCCTCATGACGAATACATTCTTGATCTTATGTAAAAGTTTAAAAGTAATTATCTCTTGGGCTCGGATCCACAAATCAATCGAACAAAAATGCATTGAGGTCAGAAGCAGGGAACTATTAGAGATTGATGACAGTGTCATACCTCTGAAATTATACCTTGTTCAGGGTCAATGTACTTTGAGTCTGTACTTTTGGGGTGTGGCCATGCCACAGGCAGGTGGGGCCATGCCTCAGTGGTTCTTTTTCCAGTAAAAAAATTATAATTCTATGCCAAACTCCGTGAAGCCTCTGGACTCCACAGTGTGCCACAGAGAAACACCTCCTAGCTACCATGCAAAGCAGGACATTAGCAGCCCATACACGCTGCTTTGTGGGCGTGCTGTACTAGCACGGATCACTTTACATTGCATTGCATGTGCATCCGTTTTGCATGCAATGCGATGCAATGCAGTGGCGTAAATTCATCCCAGTTGCCCGGAGGCAAGGTTAGCATTGGTGCCCCCCTAATAGCTCATTCAGTAAGGTGTCTGTCTCCAGTAAGGTCATGGAATCTAATACAGGGTGTGACACTTGCAAACATTATGGTAGAAGGGGGAGTAAGCCACATTAGCAATATCAATTGCTTTTAATTACCTAATTTAAATTAGAAGTGGAGTAGAGGTGCCCCCTTGGGAGCAGGAGCCCGGCGGCAGATGACTCCATTGCCTCCCAGAGTTCTGCCTCTGATGCAATGTGATGAAACCTAAGTACAAAAAGTATGTGCAAGCACATACTTTTTTTGTACTTAGGTTTCATCACACTGCATCGCATTGCATGCACAATGGATGCACATGCAATGCAATGCAATGTGATCTGTGCTAGTACAGCACGGAAAGCACGCCCTCATAGCAGCGTGTATGGGCTGCTTAAGAGGTCCAAAGTGAAGGAATGCGAGAAGTACTACAGAATTGGGATCGGCCAAAAGTCAGATGAGGTCCCCCTTGTTGTGTCTGACAGCATTATATTGAGCGGCACTTACAGGTATTCAGATCTCGTCTGTTAGAACTTTAAACTGTTGCAGGAAGAGCCCCAGTCAAACTTCCCACCCACCACTGATGAATGCCCCAGTTACCAGGGCAACTGTGCAATCAGCATGCGTTTGGCAACATCAAAGACACTATCACTGTATCAGAGGCAGCCCAGATGGAAAAACATCTAGAGTAGAGTTTCCCAACCTCATCCCTCATTAATAGTCCAGGTTTTAAGAATAGCCATGCATTAAAAAATTTACTTTACTCAACGTGGTCTGAAGTTTGTGCTCCTCAAGTTCCTGTAGAAGTAGTCATACTAGCTTGTGAAAAGGAATATTACTGTATCTCAAGCAAATGATGAAGAAGCCCTTTTGCGTGAGCTACTAGCCACATACCAGATGGTGACAGATTTTCAGTAGGTAATGTTGGTGAGAACTAACATCCAGTGGCTATGGCTTCCATCAGAAATGATGGGGATTGGGACTGACAAAATTGGTATGGCCCCTCCCATCTAATTGAACCGGCAATATGCCTGGTTAGACCCCCGGTATCTGCCACTCTGGACGGAATACTCTATCTTTTCATTGCTTCAAAGGAATGTGAACTTGTATGACACATTATACTCCGATCCTGGGCCTACTTTCTATCCCGGCATCGTGGAGCGGTGTTGCTGTCTTCCCGGTAATGACCTGGGTGAGCTAGTGCAGGGCTCAGGGAATCAGAAGCTAAGTTATTTTAGGTAATGATAATTCATATACAGGGATGCAAAGAAAAATTCTACGGGAGTCACAAAAATTTGGCATGACACAATTTATTTATTATTTATGGTACTTGTTTCCTAGCACGGCGCATATCGTGGGTCATCGCATACCTTAAGTTAAGGTATGCGATGGACGCGGCCGAGGCGATTTTAGGGATATTTTTAGCCTTTTTCCCGACAATTAAAAAATTGCGTCCATCGCGTTCATCGCATGCCATTATAATGGCATACGATGCGACCGACGCGACCAACGCGATTTAACATTGAATGCATTGTATTCAATGTTAAATTCCTATGTAAAATCGGATCCATTGTATGCCATTATAATGGCATACAATGCGACCGATGCGATGGACCCGATTTTACATAGGGAACAATGTTAAATGGCCCAATGGACCCGATTTTTGATTGTATACCCACCCTGATGGGTAATTTGTATGCGAAATGCCCCCCCATTATTAACGCCACCCCACGATGAATGCCAACCCGAAGTGTGGCGAGCGTAGCGAGCCCGCGGGGGTGGGGGTGTGGGTTTGGGGGGGCGGGGGGGGGGGGGGCGGTACGCGTCATCCGACCTTTTCATTCCCCCACTACCTTATTTATTAAAAGTTTCTTATTTAGGGCACACAT
The DNA here is from genome assembly GCF_055691185.1 of Crinia signifera. NCBI lineage: Eukaryota > Metazoa > Chordata > Amphibia > Anura > Myobatrachidae > Crinia > Crinia signifera. The sequence continues at coordinate 10,244,781 of NC_139226.1, forward strand.
ATTCTGCAGCGCTTTATAGAGAATATTTGAACACTCACATCAGTCCCTGCCCCAGTGGAGCTTACAATCTATGTTTCCTACCACATGTACACGCACACACAGACATTCTAGGGTTCATTTTTGTTGGAAGCTAATTAACCTATCTGCATATTTTTGGATTGTGGGAGGAAACCGGAGTACCTGGAGTAAACCCACACAAGCACGGGGAGAATATACAAACTCCACACAGTTAGGGTCATGGTGGGAATCAAACCCATGACCTCAGTGCTGTGAAGCATTACACCGTTACACCGTCCGTACTGCCCCGTATATATAACACATGGTGGGGATAGAACCCATGACCTCAGTGCTGTGAGGCAGTAATGTAACCATTACACCATCCGTACTGCCCCGTATATATAACACATGGTGGGGATAGAACCCATGACCTCAGTGCTGTGAGGCAGTAATGCTAACCATTACACCATCTGTACTGCCCCGTATATATAACACATGGTGGGGATAGAACCCATGACCTCAGCGCTGTGAGGCAGTAATGCTAACCACTACACCATCCATGCTGCCCCACGGACACAAGGTAGAAGTCTAACCCGCCAGTGGTTTTCACCAGTGACCCCCCACAAAGGGATATGAACTTCACTGCACCTGACGGGCAGGTCGCGACCCTCTGCCCAGGTTTCTTTGTGGCAGGCTGGAATGGTGCTCAGGGGGATGCAGAGTGATGATGATGACAGTGGAGTACTTTAACCATCGATGGTGGGTCGATGACTGAATGCTGTATAGCAATGCAGGAGATAACTGAGACACACAGAGGAATAACTGAAGAGTGGAGACAATGATTGAGTGGATCTGGGTTCCAATGATGCAGCCTAGGAGCCTGTTGATGGTATTCCCTGATGCGACCTGGAACAAACCAATCAGATTCTGTTTATAATTTCTCTATTACTTCCTAGAAAATGATAGATAGAATCTGATTGGTTGCTAAGGGCAACATCCCCCTTTGTTTAGAATCTTTACTAAATTTACCCCGTATTGACTGTTGTAAAAGCAAACAAGATGGGAATATAAGTAAAGAAGTAAAATAAAACGTGATCATCTGTAGTGTAGGGGATGACCAAACAACCAGAGATAAAGAAAGTGAGGAGAATGATGGGGTAGATGTACGAAGCAGTGCTAAGGGAGGAGAAGTGAGCCGGGGAGCAGTGGCCCATGGCAACCAATCAGCACCGAAATAACATCTATAATTTGCATAATATAAAATTATATTAAGAGCAGCTGATTGGTTGTCATGCGCCACTTCTCCTCTGGGCCACTTCTTCCTTATCACTGCTTCATATACTGTATCTACCATATACTACCCTGCCTGCATATACCAAATATGTGGTGATGTTTTCCCTAGCTACAATAATTCTTCAGACACTAAAAAGAACTTCAACCAACTCTGAATAAAACCTATAAATTAAGTTTTATTGCATTTCCGTCATGTGATTATAACATTGTAAAACTGATGATTTAATATACAACCCTATACAATTACAAGACATGTACATATTTTAGGAGGAAATTCACAATGCACAAAGTTACATAACATATTACCCAGAAACGATTTATCATCGTAATTATCTTTATCATCATCATCAACAACTTTTATAAGTGAGGATCCAGCTGATAATTAGTAGAGCACATGTCTATTGTCTTTTTTTTTTATTGTCAAATTTTTATTACTATTATTTGTATAAACTAAGTATTGTTCTCTTTTTGTAAATAATAATTTTCTTAGTTATTATTTATTTATTAATACATGATGAGGCAAAAACCTCCCAGATTTTAAAGGTTAACCTAGAAAGAATGGTCAATGCTACTGAAAATATTACTACATAATGTAAAAGGGCATGACATACAGGTTATTTTTGATAGGTTGTGAATATGATATCGTCTAGATGGTGGCCTTAATTAGCGGTATACTTCTGCAGTCTATTCATGAATAGAGGAAAGAAGATTTTGGTACCTTACAGTCAGGGCAGCCAAACTATGGAACTCTCTTCCTGGTATGGTGGAGTCGGCAGACACAATAAATACATTTAAAATAAGGTTGGACAGATATATATTGGTTAAAAACATCCAGGGGTACAAACAAGAATCATAATCTCTCTTTAAAGATATCAGAATACAAGGGATGGAGCTAATAGATCATACTCACTAAAGGTTGAACTCGATGGACGCAAGTCTTTATTCAGCCTTAACTACTATGTAACTATTTATTTATTAACAGTTTCTTTTATAGCGCACACATATTCTGCAGCGCTTTACAGAGAATATTTGAACATTCTCATCAGTCCCTGCCCCAGTGGAGCTTACAATCTATATTCCCTTCCCTACACACGAACACACAGACGTTCTAGGGTTAATTTTTGGGAGCCAGATAACCTACCAGTATATTTTTGGATTGTGGGAGGAAACCGGAGTACCCGGAGGAAACCCACGCAAGCACAGGGAGAATATACAAACTCTGCACAGTTAGGGCCATGATGGGAATGGAACCCATGACCTCAGTGCGGTGAGGCAGTAATGTAACCATTACACCATCCGTACAGCCCCGTATATATAACACATGGTGGTAATAGAACCCATGACCTCAGCGCTGTGAGGCAGTAATGCTAACCATTACACTATCCGTACTGCCCCGTATATATATATAACACATGGTGGGGATAGAACCCATGACCACAGCGCTGTGAGGCAGTAATGCTAACCATTACACCGTCCATACTGCCCCGTATATATAACACATGGTGGGGATAGAACCCATGACCACAGCGCTGTGAGGCAGTAATGCTAACCATTATACCGTCCGTACTGCCCTGTATACAGTATATGACACATGGTGGGAATAGAACCCATGACCTCAGTGCTGGGACACAGTAATGCTAACCATTACACCGTCCGTACTGCCCCGTATATATAACACATGGTGGGGATAGAACCCATGACCACAGCGCTGTGAGGCAGTAATGCTAACCATTATACCGTCCGTACTGCCCTGTATACAGTATATGACACATGGTGGGAATAGAACCCATGACCTCAGTGCTGGGACACAGTAATGCTAACCATTACACCGTCCGTACTGCCCCGTATATATAACACATGGTGGGGATAGAACCCATGACCACAGCGCTGTGAGGCAGTAATGCTAACCATTATACCGTCCGTACTGCCCTGTATACAGTATATGACACATGGTGGGGATAGAACCCATGACCTCAGTGCTGTGAGGCAGTAATGCTAACCATTACACCGTCTGTACTGCCCCGTATATATAACACATGGTGGGAATAGAACCCATGACCTCAGTGCTGGGACACAGTAATGCTAACCATTACACCGTCCGTACTGCCCCGTATATATAACACATGGTGGGGATAGAACCCATGACCACAGCGCTGTGAGGCAGTAATGCTAACCATTATACCGTCCGTACTGCCCTGTATACAGTATATGACACATGGTGGGAATAGAACCCATGACCTCAGTGCTGGGACACAGTAATGCTAACCATTACACTATCCGTGCTGCCCCAACTATGAAGATAAATGGGGAAATTTACTAAATGAAATTTGTAAAAAAAATAGGTGTATTTGTATCCAGAAATACACTTATTTTTGACATTTACTATCCCGAAAATACGGCAATTCGTAGTCGTATTGACGTGCTATCAATACGAATACGAATTGCCGTATTTTCGGGATAGTAAATGTTAAAAAATAAGTGTATTTCTGGATACAAATACACCTATTTTTTTCACAAATTTCCTTTAGTAAATTCACTCAGCTCCTAGCTGTCAGGCTGCATATGAAATATGACAATTATAAGCTGATTGGCTGGTGCTTTATCACCTTCCACTTTATCACTTCAACAGAAATAATAAATCTGCCCCCAAGTTTTGAAATCCCTATTGATCACCTAACTTACCCTACAAATATAGATTTATTAGCAGCGGCCTCATATGTGTCAAGACTGTAACAAAGGGTCCTGCACAGCCACCATACTCAGAGGCTATTACATATTATTGCCCTCATACCTTCAGTCATCTGAGAAGAATCTTTCATCAGAGATGATGCTTAGAATCCATGGTACTAAGCAGACAAATACCCTTCTCAAAGCCTTAGCTGAAGCATAATCCTACACAGGGACGACCCTCTTCAAATACTGCATTTTTTTTACATACATAAACTGGATAACCAAGGTTACAATTTGAGCGCTTAGGGGGTTATTCTAGTTCACTCTTTCTGCCAAATTCCTTCTTAGATGGACAAAACCATGTGCACTGCAGGTGGGGGAGATGTAACATGTGCAGAAAGAGTTAAATTTTGGTGGGGTTTTACATCAAAGTGAGATCTATATTGCAGTGTAGAAATAAAGCAGTCAGTATTTTCCCTGCACAGAAACAAAATAACTCACCCGAATCTAATTCTCTCTGCACATGTTACATCTGCCCCACCTGCAGTGCACATGGTTTTGTCCATCTAAGAAGGAATTTGGCAGAAGGAGTGAACCAGAATAACCCCCTTAATATGTGGAGTCACCCAATAGCAGCTGCTTTAGTAATGGGGGTAATCAATCCTCACAAGAATCCAAAAACTATTTGTTTATGCAAATGTGGAGTACACATGAGCATAAAAAGCAGTCAATTTTAATACAAATATCCAATTTTTAATATATAAAAACAATTCAACACATTGATACACGCCATAATTATTACTGCCTATAGGTTGACATTTTTGAAAGCCACTGGTTCCGATATTGCCTGAGGGCAGATGGTTATGCAAGAATGTGGAGGTAAAGGCGGTCTCCAGATGTATTTATAATTACCAAACTGGTCGCCACAAGTTGGGAGAATGCGGGTACCCCTTGGATGATGCAGTCCAAAAATGCTTCTCCTTGTGGAATAATAGCTTACAGAGTCAATCAGAATGACCTCCTAAGTCATATAACAACATCCAGGACTTATCCAGGACTTACAGTACATAGTGCGCTACAGTATATCTGTACCAGGGACTCTGCTGTGATGTGACGTTGTGTTTTCCTCCTCTCATTACAGGTAATTACATTGGACGGTCAGGGCCGGCGCCACCACTAGACAAATCTAGGCATTTGCCTAGGGCGACAGCCACTGGAGGGCGGCACTTCTCCCCTCGCCTCTCGCATGGAGGCTGCAGGGGTGTCCGTGCCGGGTACCTGCGGCGCTGTGTGATCTGGCTCCGGGGTCCCTGCAGTGATGCACGCTATCCGGCAGCCAGGCGGCGGCGCGGGAAGCGCTGCTGGGTTTGAAAACATTCCGCATGCTGATTGGCTGCGATTCAGCCAATCAGCGTGCGGCGAGTTTTCAAACCCATCAGCGCTTCCCGCGCCGACGCCTGGCTGCCGGATAGCGCGCATCACTGCAGGGACCCCGCCGCCAGATCAGACAGCGCCGCAGGTACCCCCCCAGTAGGCACCGGGGCGCCCCCCCTCGCCTGGGGCACTCCGGTGCCTTGCACCGGCCCTGTGGACGGTTGCAATACTGGGCTGAATACTTGCTGCAATTTTGAATATATATATATATATTATATTGGGCAATTACATTGCTGATATCTATAGCAATAATTCAAATAATATCCCATTTACATATTATTTTAACTTCCTAAAGTATTATTGCCAATATACTGTCTCAAAGTTTGTCCTAATGGAGTTTTACTGACTGCCTTGTAATTGGGGAGGGGGGGGGATAAGTCATATAGTAGCAAAACAGATGGAAATTTTCACCTTTGTGGCTAAGTAACTTCCATAAAATTACCTGTCGTTCAATTATATTCACCTGAGTACAGTATCTAATCATATGTACATATTTCTCATTCCCTAATCCTCACACTGTCCGAGAACACCATGCAGCCAATTTGTATGTAAGCTACAAGTGCAGCATCATCATTTGCCAGCAATTTGTAAATACCTGTGTTTGTGATTTTAGTCAGTGATGCTTAGTTAATTGAAGGCATACCAGGATGGTGTTTCTCCAGCATTAAGCTGATGCTGCTTTCGCACTGCCAAGCCGTTTAAGGAACCGGTATTTTGAAACGGTATTTAAAACGGTATTAGCTTTCACATTGCCGTAGATTACCGTTTAAGTACCATTCACATTGCAGTAATACCGTTTAAACCCCTCTTGTCCCCTGGTACCTGTCTTGCCCCCCCCTCCCCCCCGTACCTGCCAGCTGGTACCCTCACTTCCCCCCCGGCCCTGGTACCCCCCTCCCCCCCTGCCCTGGTACCTTGCTCCCCCCCTCCCATGGTACCTTGCAGCTGGTACCTTGCATCCGGGCAGCATGGTAGGCAGGGTAGGCAGCGGGCATTGAAGGGCTCCTAGTCGTCAGCTCCCAGACTGATTGCTGAAAGCATCATGCAGGAGGAGGCTGGTGCATAGACAGTGGGGGCACTGGGGGCACCGGGCAGCGCGGTCCGTGCTCAGGAGGAGGACGTGGAGGAAGGTCCATTAGGAGATTGTCATTTCATCGGCGGAGCCGTTCATTAAATATGCGCATATTTATTTAATTTATTTTCGGGCCCGCTATTTCCCATGAAAGTCTGGGACCTGCCGACTGTAAATCAACTCTGGCGCTTTCCCACTGCAGCCTTAAACGTTTAGAAAGGGGGAAACAAACGGCAATATACCGTTTAAGACCTGCAGTGAGAAAGGGGCATGAAATAACTCTAATACAACATGTACCACAAATGACTCCTCTGTATTCTATCTAAATCAATCACATATTTTACTCTCCCTGTAACTCAGCCTCTTTACACATTGCAGCCTCACTTATCCACTCCCCTTTTATTACCACTCGTGACATTTTTGCTTACAGTATATCTCTACGTTGGCAATAACATCCACAACCTGTTGCCATAAAGAAACTCACATGCCTACAAGAGCTATGTTTATCTCTCTCTTCTGCTTCTAATAGCTGGTAGAGATGGGCAAAACGGGTCACTAACGAGAGCTGGGATCCAGCAGATCAGTCCGTGAAAAGATCCAGATCTTTTAAACGGCTCATCGGTTCGCTTTGAAAGAAGGGGTAATTTGATAATAACGAAGCATACTTTGTTTTACAATCATTTATTGCCATTTTTTTTAACTTAAAAAAAAAACATTGAGCTGAACAAATAAGAACATACATGACCGAGTAAAACACTGATCGATGGCTGAGTGCAGGATCGCCATCGATGGTAACCATCGATGGCGTCTGCACCGATGGCCATCCCTAGCAGCAGCAGCCTTGTTATTCTTTCTTTCACTTGCAGTCGCAGCACTGAACTCAGTCTCCGGAGTCAGTACATCTCAGCTGCCACAGGTGGCAGTGCTGAGATCAGGCAAATGCATTGTAATGGAAAACGAATCTGAAAGTAAAAGAACGACAGGTCACCTTTTTGGGATCAGCCGCTCATTCAGTCTTTTATGGGACCCATCCAAAAGACCTGCTTCGTTCGCAAATGACATATCTCTAATAGCCGGTGACATTTCACCAACTCCAGGACTCAAATCCAGCAGCCACCAGCTACTATCAGTGCACAAGATCTTGCTTCCTACTTCAAGGACAGGGTTCCTAAGAGCCAAGATGAAATGGTACGTTCCTCAATTACCTGCTCAATTCTTATTTCTTCTCATAGTAACAACACAATCCCTAGGTCTTCAGGACACTCCCTTGCCTAGATGGATCAAAGGAGACTGAGACATGCACTGAGACATGAGGCAGTGCATCAATGTGAAGGAGACTGAGCACAACAGCAGAGCACACCTCTCGTGGCTGGGGATGCAGGAGGACATGGACCTAATGTTAGCCTACTATCATATAGAGAGAGAGGACCGAGGCGAAGCAAGGAGAGAATCTGCATAACGCGTCTATAGTTCCATACACATTAGAGCAGTGGTTCTCAAAGTCGGTCCTCAGGACCGCACATAGTTCACGTTTCCCAGGTCACCCAGCAGGTGCACATGTGCGTTAATTACTCACTGACACATTTTAAAATATCCACAGTTGGAACTAATTATTTTACTTGATGCTGTGTTGATACTTGGAATACATGCACTGTGGAGGGAGTTTGAGAACCTGTGCACTAGAGGATATTGAGGAAAGGGCTTCTGAGTGATATAGTTCACAATATTGTCTAGTGTGTACACTCAATATTGTTAACGATTGATGTCTTCTGAACCTGCAGGTCAATCTGGCTATATAGCCAAAAGAGTGGGTCCTGGTGGCGTCACTGAAAGATATCGGCTGCCGATATCGTTCAGTAGGTACACGCAATATCAGGACACGCAGCCTGTGGCCCCTGTCATTTGGTGTGTATGGAACTTAAGAGTTTAAGCTACAGATTGTCTGCCAATGCTCCACAGGATCTGGGATTGCCAAAGCTTGGTCCTGACAGATAAATTCTTTATGTGCAGTCAGAAACAAGGATATTTCCATCGTCTTCAGTATACTAACGTCCAGCAGCAAACCCAATACAAATAATAAAGTTACAATAATATGAGAATTTATTATTCATTAAAAGGAGTTCTGCTTTTACTGGGCCACATTCAAGGTTTTAATATGGACAGAGCAGAATATTGTACTGATCTTTTCATGCGCGGCTGCGATTGGTTAATACTGTTGTTTAATGCGTTTGGTGGGGGGGGGGGGGGGGGGGGGGGGGGGAATTCCCGGTACAAAGAATGAGGAAATTGCTGTAACTAAATAAACAAACAGCGCTGCTAGCTGCCAGCCAGTCTGGGCAATGGCGAGAGGTAGAGTAGCCAAGCAATTCCAACTAAGCCGGGCAGAACAATAGCTACCAGATTACATCGCCCATTACTACCTCATTACATAGAACACAGCACCATGGGACTTTATTCATAACACAGTCGCATGCAGGGATTTCACTAATAAGATCTTCAATAGAACTCCATAGAGTGTAGGACTAAGACCTCCTGGGGGAAATTTACCAAGATGGGACTTGTATTTCACATGGGATGTTGCTCTGGGCAACCAATCAGAATCTACTTATCTATTTAGTACCTTCTATAAGATAACAGTTAGTGGGCCAGATGCACTAAGATTCAAAAGGGATAAAATGGAGAGTGATAAACAGCCAGCCAATCAGCTCCTACCTGCCATGTCACAGACTGTGTTTGAAAAATGTCAGACAGGAGCTGATTGGCTGGCTGTTTATCACTCTCCATTTTATCACTTTTCTAGCTTAGTGCATCTGGCCCAGTTAGGGTCACCACCTAGTCCCTTTAATTCCGGACACATATTAATTACACAGGTTCTGTGGCTGGCTGACTTCAAGACTCCACTTCACCTGATTTTAAACTGCCACAGAACCTGTGTAATTAACATGTGTCTGGAATTAAAGGGACTAGGTGGTAACCCTAGGCCCAGTATCTGATTGGTTGCCCATAGCAACATCCCATGTAAAGTAGAAGTCCCATCATAGAACATCCCCCTCCGTGTCTATAGCCGGCGTTCCTGGGTGCAGTCTTGTCTTACGTTGCTTCTGCTGGGAAGCACCATCCTTGGAAATGTTTCATCCACAAATAGCAGACAGAAACCACAGTCTGACATCCGTCAGTTAGAATCCTCCTTTCTGCTATAACACTTTAACAACATGACGCAGCTCCTGCAATGATTTCTAATTCTCTGGACCTTTGGGTACTTGTTTATTATCTGGGCGCCCGATTTTATCATTGCATGCCACTACTTAAGGCATGCGATGCGATGCGATTTTTCATTGTAAAGACCAGATTTTTAATTGTATAGTCACCCATGGGTGATTTCATACCCCCACTATCCAACTACGCATGGAGTTGATTTTATATAGTGTGGCGAGTGCAGCGAGTCACCGAGCCCGAAGTGTGGCGAGCGCAGCGAGCCCCACGAGGGTACGCGGGTTACTTTACATGTATTCTGCGTGCGCTCGGCACACTTCGGGGCTCGGTGGCTCGCTGCGCTCGCCACACTATATAAAGTCAACTCCATGCGTAGTTGGATAGTGGGGGTATGAAATCACCCATGGGTGACTATACAATTAAAAATTGGGTCTTTACAATGAAAAATCGCATTGCATGAATTGTATGCCACTATATTGCATGCGATGCGATGCAATGAAAAAATCGGGCGCCCAGATATTACACAAGTACCGACCTCTGTAACAAATTACTACTTGGAATTCACTGGGCAGGATGCTCTAAACCAGAAATGCGGTAAAAACCCAGTTATCAGGGGATTTACAGCATTTCTGTATTCGCTAACCCCCCTCCACAGCGCTGCAGAGGGAATCGACCAGCAAAAGCTGGTGATTTACCTGCAGAAACCTATGGGCTTCTTACCGCATTGTTGTGTGAGCATAGGCGAATCTAAGGGGTGGTCCGGGGGTGCACCGGACCACCCATTAGACCGCCGGCCGCCACCGCAGCACAATTTAAAGAAATGACAGCCAGGCAGCAAGAGCTGTGCGCTGCCCGGCTGTATAGTCACTGTCCCGCTGGACCGCAGCAGCCAATCAGGAGCGGCCACCAATACTACCAATGCCCGTTGGAAAGCCCTGGTTCTCAACTACAAAATGAAATGATAGGGGGGACACGTGTCCGGGTGCCCCCCCCTCCTGAATCCGCCACTGGATAAGGGTAATAGCTGGGGTGCCTTACTGGTAATGGAGATAATATAGACAAGTATTCCACAGGCAGCAGAAGAAGAGTCGGCACTCCACAGTCTGATCCAATAGGTGTATTGAATATCAAAGGAAATACATTACATGCGGTACAGTGACATCAAAGTTTCATGGCCCCCCGGCCATTTCGTCAGGATGTGGTGCTGCATGTGCATAAAGTGTAAGGTGCAGGGCCGGCGCCACCACTAGGCAGGTGTAGGCATTTGCCTAGGGCACCGGCCACTGGAGGGCGGTACTGAGCCACCGAGGAGAGGTACCATAGAAAGCAGGGAGCGGGGAGCAGGTGAGACAGTGAGCTTCCCGCTCCCCCCCATCCCACCCTGGCCACGGAGGGTGCGGGCGCCCGCCGCAGTATCGCCCACACGCCCCCCCCCTGTAGCGCAGTATCATCCGCACCCCGCGGGCGGCGCGCGTGGGGGGCATCGGGCGGCGGATTCTCTGGGGCGGGGGGGAGGCCTGCACCGGCCCTGGTAAGGTGCAAGGATGTGGACCTATATACACACACACACACACATACATACATACATACATACATACCACATGAAAAGCCTGTGTTTGTCCCAATGTTGCCTCTAATTAAAAACCCTCCCATGACTAGGCTGCTGCTGCTGTTCTCCAGGGGCCTGAGAAGCATGTAATGAGCTCCACCAATCAGAGTTCAGCACAAACGTCTCAGCCTCTGCCCTCTGGTGCAAAGTGTCATGGGACTTAGTCAACTCCCAGTAATGCACTGCACACTTGTGCAATCAGTGTGCCTTGGCTCCCGATGCTCAGCACCATTAATCATTGTCACATTGGAAGATAGGTGAAACTGCAGCACTACCCCACTCCCATGCACAAAACCTTTAGCTAAAAAAAATAAAAAAAATACATGCCAACCACAGGGGGGCCCTAGCTACAGGGGAGCCCAGGGGCACTGACCCCTTGTGCCCCCATTATAATCCGGCCCTGAATACACCATTATAATAAGAGGTAACAAAGAGGAGCAGTAACAGCTAAATATCACCTTTAGGTGTCTGCGGTGAGTATGGTGTGGCACTCCCAGGGAGGTTTTTGGGTCAAGAAAATATAGTGAGTGATTAATGTCACAGGCATCTGAATAAAACGCAGTAACAGACTAGAGGCAGCCAGCAGCTGAACCTGGAGAAAGACAAATCCCCTGCAGGGATACAGATGTGTCTGCATGCATTACGGACACATTCACTAAAGGTTTGCTTTGGGTGTTTGGTGGTTTACATTACTAATGTTAAAACCGACGACAAAACACTCAAACACATGTCGCCTGTAATAACCAATATTATTATTACCCTGGTGAGGGAAGTCACCTTTTTTTGAGGGGTCCCAACATTCCAGTGGACACTGAACTGACAAATATAATGCATCACCGTTGTGCTCTGGAAATGTGGCAGTTATCAAACTCTCCTTATGCAGCTGCTGGGTGACCTGGACAGAGGCAGATATTCCACAATGCAACTTAGGCAACTGCCTAGGGCCCCACAGATCCTAAGGGGCCCCATAATAAATAAAGATTCCTTCTTAAAAAAAAAAAAAAACTTGTTGTGACTAGAACTTAACTTATACCTTTACCTATTCAATATCGCACACTATTCATGCTTTAAAATACCTATCTCAACAGTGTTTTACATGATTATTCCTACTTTGTACTAGATATAATTTATAGGGACATTATTTGTAAAATAATCCTCCTGAGAATCTGATAGGAACTCAGGTGAGTTGGCTCTTAGCTAAGGAACACATAATTAAATTACCCAACGTTGGGCTATAATTAGGTAGGCATGACCACCTGAGCAGGGAAGCCTGGACACAATGGGTGGCTTATTATTTATATTGAATTGCGTGCAACTGAGACCTCTGCATTCTATTACTGTGTACTGTGCATTACTTATTGTTGGTCCTTTGCAGAGTACTGGGGGGTTTGTGTCCCATTTCTTTGCTTTATATGAGTAAAACATTTCTAAGTGTCACCCGCTGTACATATGGCGTCCTATCTCCAGAAACCTCCAGCACTCTTTGGTCCCACACCCACCTTATCTCAACCTTTGGTTTCACCCCTGCCCTCCTTGGTCACGACCCGCTTTTAACCACTTTCTGTCAGCTGCAATTTTCAGTTTCATCCATTTGCTCTGCCCTGCCCCCGTCCCCCGTCATCACACAATACTAACTCCACACAGTAGCATGATCATATACACATTACACCGCATGTAGTGCCCTTGATTCATATTAAATCACACAGTAGTGCTCCTTATACACATAATGTCCACAGTGGTGCTGCTTATACACATCGGTCTCTGTCACTCCAGCAGCTCACTGTCCATGTCCCTCAGCAGTTACATGCCCTGTGTCCCTCCAGCAGCTTCCCCACCTCTGAGTCCCTCCAGCCCTATCTCACCCTGTCTTCAGCAAGCACAGAGCCTGTTCCACTTAGTGGCCCTTCTTCACTTCAGCCACAGTGATGGCATGACATCACATACGCTGTGCCAGAAGAAGAATCTGGTGGGACAGGCGCTTCTGTTGGAATTACTGTTCCGGGCTGTGATAGAGGTGGAACTCAGTTCCCCCTACCATTAGAGGTGGTGGAACTCAATTTGACCCCATTCCCCTTACTTTAAATTCTGAACTTAGCCACACCCTGTGGTTCCTCCTCCTCCTCTCGGGCCCTATCTCTCCGGCAGATAGAGCAATTGAAGGGATGGCAAACACCCAGCTCCCACTGCACATGCATGTAGGAGACGGGACAGACCTTAGAATATTACAGTTTTCTTTTGCATTTCAATTAGAACTAATCAACATATTTCACAGTAAAGAACACGGGGTGTGAAGCCACTCTAACGCCATTGATATGCACACTTCTAGCCATGTCACATCATTTTATCTTTTGATCATCCTCTCCATGTCACCTGTTGTGAAGGTGGCTCGAGTTGTTCTGCCAGTCTGGGTTCAGTCAAAGACTGGGTTAAATTTACCTTGTGTAATTTATGAAGGGCGGTTCACTGATTGCGGTTTCTTTTTTTTTAATTATGCAAATTTCCCAATGTGCGGTGCCAGTTGTACACTGGTAGCCCTTATAAAGGGTGCCCAGTGCCAATGAAGCCAGATCCGGGCAGTAGGGCAGCAGGTAAGTACCTCCAGTGTGTGTGTGTGTGTGTGTGCCAGGGCAGCAATGTACTTGCAATAAGAGTAATTGTATTAACTAGAGCAATGATAATGTATTCTGCAATGCATACAGAAAGTACAATAAAACAATTACATTAATTAAATTCAATAACTTTTGATAATAAAAGTCTTTTTTAACTTCTAATAAATATCTATTTATCTAAACAGGAAATAGTTAATACAAATACCAAATATTGTAAATCTATGCAACATTTATCTTTCTAGAGAAACTTGCGAATACCTTGTAATACTCTGATCATATTATGCGTCCCAGAGTATTATAATGTGTAAGATGCAGCTACGAGGATCCCAGGAAGAGTGTCAGTGGGGGAAGCCGGAGTGGCATTAGGGGGGCACAGCCTGGAAAAAGCAGGTGTGTCCAGACCATTTTAGGAGTGCAATTGAATTGCATTTCTGCAATGTGATCGCAATTGGTTTGTGATCGAATTTTAGGGAGATGCTTTACATTCTGGGAGACCACAGCATGAGAGTAGCTGCAAAACTGCAACTGCTACTGTATCAGGCCCATCTTGCATAGTGTTATACACCTGGTTAGGATGTGTTATTTCTCATACATCTAATGTTTCCTCTCTGTGACTGACACCTGTTTATCTAGCTGTGGCTGTGAGTGATACATAGTAGCAGGCGTACATGTACAGCAGTGGCGGATCCAGAACTGTTCAAATAGGGGAGGCACGGCAACTGCCACCAACTGCCATTTCAAACTGACCCTCTCACAGTTGATGTTGCACCTCTATTTGAATTTTGAATTGTGCTGCAGCCCCCCCCCCCCCCTCACCTCTGGATCCGCCACTGCTGTACACTATATACATTACAGTAGGTGGCAACTGCCCCAAATATCTAGGAACAGTGCCAGAAAATGTGTAATACAGGAGACAGATCCAGAATTTAAATTTTTTCACCTGATGTGCAAATCACATTCCCTCTTCTATGTCTATGACATGGAATTCTTTCCATGTTCCTTTTATCCTGAGTATTATAAGATGCTAATTATTACAACATGAAAATGTAATATGCAAACAAGAGAATGTGACAAGATGACGTTTGTAGTTCTTCTAGATCAGGCACTGTCTCTGGTAGCGGAGGAGTAGTGTGCGGTCAGGAATCAGGTCCCCCTGTGTCTGGCGCTGGCTGTGTACTGTCTCTCGTAGCGGAGTAGTGTTCGGTCAGGAATCGGGTCCCTCTGTGTCTGGCCGCTGGCTGTGTATTGTCTCCGGTAGCGGAGGAGTAGTGTTCGGTCAGGAATCGGGTCCCTCTGTGTCTGGCCGCTGGCTGTGTATTGTCTCCGGTAGCGGAGGAGTAGTGTGCGGTCAGGAATCGGGTCCCTCTGTGTCTGGCCGCTGGCTGTGTATTGTCTCCGGTAGCGGAGGAGTAGTGTGCGGTCAGGAATCGGGTCCCTCTGTGTCTGGCCGCTGGCTGTGTACTGTCTCCGGTAGCGGAGGAGTAGTGTGCGGTCAGGAATCGGGTCCCTCTGTGTCTGGCCGCTGGCTGTGTACTGTCTCCGGTAGCGGAGGAGTAGTGTGCGGTCAGGAATCGGGTCCCCCTGTGTCTGGCCGCTGGCTGTGTACTGTCTCTGGTAGCGGAGTAGTGTTCGGTCAGGAATCGGGTCTCTCTGTGTCTGGCCGCTGGTTGTGTACTGTCTCCGGTAGCGGAGGAGTAGTGTGCGGTCAGGAATCGGGTCCCGCTGTGTCTGGCTGCTGGCTGTGTGCTGTCTCTGGTAGTGGAGGAGTAGTGTGCGGTCAGGAACCGGGTCCCTCTGTCTCTGGCCACTGGCTGTGTGCTGTCTCCGGGAGTGAAGGAGTAGTGTGAGGTCAGGAATCGGGCCCCTCGGCATCTGGCCGCTGGCTGTGTACTGTCTCCGGTAGCGGAGGAGTAGTGTGCGGTCAGGAATCGGGTCCCTCTGTGTCTGGCCGCTGGCTGTGTGCTGTCTCCGGTAGCGGAGGAGTAGTGTGCGGTCAGGAATCGGGTCCCTCTGTGTCTGGCCGCTGGCTGTGTATTGTCTCCGGTAGCGGAGGAGTAGTGTTCGGTCAGGAATCGGGTCCCTCTTTGTCTGGCCGCTGGCTGTGTGCTGTCTCCGGGGTTCCTGCTAATGGCTATACGACTAATGCTGCTGCTTCCTCCACCCATGTCAGCACGGGGCAGATGATCGCTGATGTCTACGGGCAGTACAAGTAGCCCTTAGTGAATTGCAGGTCAAGAAAAAGCATGAGGAGATTCTGAAGATGGAACTGGAAGTGATGCAACGTGGTTTATCTTAACTTCTTCCACCAATTGACAAATCTCTTCCTCCTTTTCCCCCATTACCAGCGGCATCTCTTACCTCTGCAGAGGAGGGAGCTGCCATGATGTGGGCCCCCCTCCACTCCACCGCCACTGCTGTGCTCATGGTCCCCACTGACAATCCTCGTCCCAGCCGCAGGTCCCCGTTGTGGGGCCGGCACATGCGCAGTAGCTTCTTCGGTATTGCGCATGGTCTGGCCTTTCGTAGCAGCCCACAGAGGCATATTCACAGCCACAGGTCAGGCGCATGCACAGTATCGTCCTTGTGCTGCGTATGCCCAGCAGCCCATGTAGAGGCATCCTGGAGGGAGGGAACACCTCCCAATGGGACTGCCATGGAAGTCACTGCCAGTCACAGTGAAGCCAGAGCAACCTCACAGACTGCATCTGGCTTCAAAGAAAGAGAACAGTGGTGGATTTTACCTGGGGGGGGGGGCTGCAGCCCTGAAACCGTAGGTAAAAACCACCACTGGCCATTACCAATGTTATTTACAAGTCCAGCGGCGTAGCTACATTTTGGGCGCCCCCCCCCCCCCCCGCGCCGTTAGGGGGGGCGCCCCCCGCCGCCCATGCAAACCCCCCAATCCCCCGCAGCCTTACCTTTCGCGCTGGTCCTGGCGGCTCCGTTCTTCTGCTGAGGACCACCACAAAATGGCCGCCCCCATACAGCAGACAGTTTCTGTCTGCTGTATGGGGGCGGCCATTTTGTGGTGGTCCTCAGCAGAAGAACGGAGCCGCCGGGACCAGCGAAATAGGTAAGCCTGCGGGGGATTGGGGGGGGAGGTGTAACTATAGCACCGCAGCCCCCCGCGCCCCCATATGCACAGCGCCCCCCCGCGCGGTGGCGGGGGCTGCGGTGCTATAGTTACGCCACTGTACAAGTCCCCCACCCATTTTCCTAGTGGTTCGAGTACCCCAGATTGGGAACAAGTGGTGTGGGGTCTACTCATTAGGCAGTGAAAAGAGTGAAGTCGGGCAGTTGAGAATTTGCCAATGGCAACCCATTTTTTAAGTAACATTTATCAGGTGCATTCTACAGAATGATACATCGCAGCAGATTGGTTGCTTCATGACTAGACCTGTAAGTGATTTAATGTGCACCCAGCTCATACATAAATCCCTATGGTAATTAGTGTACATGCGGGAAGAGATCCAGTACTGCCGCTGCCGCAGGCAGGAGAACGTCTGCATAATCCCGTACATGAAAATAAATCACTCAGATATAATTAGGAGATTGTCACTGAGCACTGTATTATTGGTGGCTCAGATGTGGGGTTAGCACCGGGTAATACAGGAGTTTCATGTGTACGCTTGGTTCGTTGCCAGATTACAGGAGGAGGTGATGAATTATCGGAACGGTCCCGTATCTAAAAATAGATTAGCGAGAGGTCATAAATCACTGTCATTATTTGTGCGCTGTGCAAACTATGGGGTAGATTTATTAAGCTCGGAGAAGTGATAAAGTGTCTGGTTTTTATTACCGGCCAATCAGCTCCTACCTATCATTTTTCAAACCAAGCCTGTAACTTCACAGTTAGGAGCTGATTGGCCGGTGATAAAAACCAGACACTTTATCACTTCACCAAGCTTAATAAATTTGCCCCTATGTTACTGCTGCTCATTGTATGGGAATAGAATCTGTCTGCTCAGGGGTTCAGTCCATCACGTCGACAGTAAGACTGAGCAGTGTACTTATTCAGGATGCAGTCACCATGTCAACAATCAAAAATGTCAAAATGTATTACGTTAACCCTAGAAGATACAGATACCGTGTGATGTTGACACTGTTCCACTGTTAATGTGGGCACAGTGACATCTGCAGAATGCTGACTTTAAGGTGTTGATGTGTGAAATGCCTACATGTAAAATTACGATATTCTTCAGAATGTTGACATTGACAGGTTCATCAACTGCCATCTCCAGCGTCAGAAGAAGACGACATCTCTGCCCTGTGATGGAATGGCCGCCGTTTTTTCTGTGTCCGACTGTTTTGTCAACATACTAAACATGTCAACAGTACATCACTGTTAACATGCATAGTGTTCACATAGTCTTTGTCAACAGGCAAAACCTGTCTACAGTACCTGCAGCACGTTAAGGAAATGTCAACATGATCAATGTCTACAATACATACCAAGACCCATGTTGACAGGTTTAGGCTGCGGGGAGGGTGGGTTAGGTTTAGGCTGTGGGGTAGCTAAGTTAGGGTTAGGCTCCGAGGAGAGTAGTATTTAGTTAGTAGTATAATATACAGTAGTAGTATATTGTATGTGTGAAAATCGCGCCACGTGTATGTTAACCCTTTGTGTGCCAAAATCTCTGTGAAAGTTGAGCAATATATCAGCTAAAAATGCCAGCATCGCACACATTTGTTATATAAATAAAAAAAAAAAAAATATGTTTCTTTGCCAAATTTGACACCAATTTTGACAAACTCACTTGGCACTCAAAGGGTTAATACGCTTCCAGCTGACATCATCCCAATTGCTGTTAGCCTACACCAGTTAAAACGAAGCATAACAAATATACAATATATGAAAAAAATAAAAAAGTGAAAAAATATAACGGATTTAACATGACTAATTCAATGCACTGCTGAGAATATCCCGTCATCCATAAGAAAGTACCATTTGCTTTTTTAATCTAGAAATCAAGCTTTTTTTTAACAAAGTTTTGTGATGCTGTCAAGTCCCAAAATCTTTTTTTTTTTTTTTTTTACTTTGATTCCCAGACGTCTTGTTCTTTCCCATTCATTAATATTCATGATTGAATAACTTCTCTTTGACTTTCGTGGCCTCAATTGTAATGTCAGTATTTATTGACAGAAGATAAATGACTTATTGAGAAACAAATTACCTGTAAATAACCTTAATTATTTTGGTACGTGTGTTATTAAGACCTATTACTCCAATGTCACACCTACTGTACTGTAACAGCTGAACAACTGGTTCTGGAAATGACCAGACTACTCCCTGGTGGGAGATTTCCTCATTGCACTTTAATCAGACATTCTTTATAGATGACTGTTCTGGTATGCTCTGGATGTAAACGATATTAAATATTCTGGTCCTATATATAAATAATTATTAATTAATAGGCGTTATTATATAAGGGCATTTATAGAAATTAATCACTGAAAATATCATCTGCATATCTTTTGATTCAAATAGAAAGTGCAAATGATAGGATTGTCATCGGAAGCCTGGTGAGCAGACTATGTAATCTTTATGTCGACATTCACAATGTGGCCCTTCTGAACGTCAGCACCAGTATATAGATATAATCTGTAGGTCGACATTCCGAATTTAAAGTGTCTACGTAGTGAAAATGTCAACCTGAAAAATATCAACTCAGATTTAATGAAGACATGGTCATTATTAGGGACACGTGGAGGGGATCAAACAGCATTCTGTGGAATGAAACAGAATGATGCTCTACCAAAACAAGTTGGGACGAAGGGATGAAGTAATACAAAGTCCAATTGCATTTGGAATTTATTGCATAGGCATTGCATTAATCATGTATCAACTATTTATCTAAATATATATATATGTATATATATATATATATATATATATATATATATATATATATATATATATATTAGTGTCTGATTGTGAGTCTCTGAAACACTGCCATCTGTTGGCAGCAATTGAAACTACATCTCTTTCTCTCTCACACATGCACAAACACAAAGGCAATCACAAGGTAGCAGACTACCTTTCAAAGCAAAACTTCCTAAAACATATAACGTTATGCCCCCTTTTCGGCAAACAACAACAAGCATTTAAGCATAGACACACCCACATGTGGAGCTGGAGCTGACTCAAAGGGCTGCGCTCGCCACACTTTATAAAGTCAACTCCACGCCGACGTGGATAGTGGGGGTATGAACAGGTAGAGAGGAAGTGTACCGCGTCCCCTCGCGGGACTCGCTGCACTCGCCGGGGACATTCTGGCGAGCCCCTTCGCTGGCTGAGAGGTGCGCCATCTGTATAAGAGGCTAACTACAGAACTCATCACCTCTAATGAGGTGAAGTACCACCAATGACCACTAGAGGCCACTCAATGAGCCAAATAATTCCTTTGTGCTAAAAGATGTCATAACAGAAAGTGAAAGCAATTTTTGAAGGGACGCTGATCTGTTTTAAACTTGCTGGCTATAAAGAGAGGGAGCTGTGAAGACAGAGATTGGAGGCAGGAGTAGATAGGGACTAGGGGTGGGGTGCAGAGTTTGTGGGGAAAAAACTGTCACAGCTCAAAGTGAAACAAAAGACTGTCACCTTAAATTGAAATTACATAGCATGAGCCGTCATTTTGGTGAGCTTTGAACTAGTAGTACATACGTAACTATGCACATGTTTAAATCGAAATTAGAAACCTAAGTTAAGTAAACGCAAACTATTAATGCATCTCACTGTCCAATAAGACTGGTCTTAACTTCTTTTTGTTTGATTTCTTTTTCAGAGATGGGGGCCCATCGGATTGTGCACTTATGTGCATGGATCGCATTGCTTTGTGGTAAGACCTAAATTATGGTCTCAGTATTTCGGGGGTTATTCAGACCTGATCACAGGGTGGCCAATTATCGAATGACTGCTCATAAGTACGGATCGTACCGTGCATGCGCAAGGCCGCCAACTGATAAAATCCACCGTCTTTTCTAATGGATGGCCATTCGCAAGTTGATTGACAGGAAGCCGCAGCTTGTGTGTGTGTCGTCTGACCGTTTTCTGGGAGTGTCAGGGGAAATGCAGGCGTGCCCAGGTGTTTTATAAGCTTTTGGCCTAGCAGAGAAGTGGTTCTGAATTTGGTTTGGAAGGAAAGCAAAAAAGCAAGCAACTGGGCAAAACCATGCTGCGCTGCAGGTGGGGGAGATGTCAAATGTGGAAAAGCATGTTAGATCTGGGAGGGGCGTGTACAAACTGAAATCTAAACTGCAGTGTAAAAATAAAGTTCTCTAATGTCTGCGGACTACATGCAAATGCAACCAGTATTTACCCTGCACAGAAAACACATAAATGTATATGCTCCCCTCGCAACATGGTTTCTTCTAGATATAAAGTTACTTGCTTCTTTTGCTTTACTTCCACATCAGCATCAGACCCCAATATCAGCTACCCAACCACACTCCAAGAAAGGTTCCTACTTGGATCCCGGTCCATGTATCAGACAAAATCGTTATTTGGTGCACCAAGTGCTGAACTCAACCCAGATAGGTCAACATGCTTGCAATGTCTAAGTTATTAGCTCGACTGAGAGTCCCATTAACAAAGTCTCTTTTTATTTTCAGAACTTGGATGGGCAGGTCCAGCGGGGACTGAATTCATCACAACCCTAATGCAGAATTCAAGGCCCACCTCCAGTGAGCAGAGATATGAGCTTCGTATAACTGCCCTTCACGATAATACAGTTGTGGTGGTCACAGTTTTTGGGGGAGCTTACAACAGAAGCTTAACTCTAAAAGGTGGAGTTACAGTCTCTGTGCAACTGCCGGCATCTGTGGAGATCAGGGGAAGCGTGACTTTCCTCAACACCGTCTACGTCAGATCCAACCATCCCATCACCGTCCTTTCCCTTAACTACAAGTATCAAAGTGCCGAGACATCAGTGGTGTACCCACTGGAGACCTTGGGAACAGACTATTATTTAGTAACCCCCAAAACTGGCTATTCTGATTCCGCCAAGGTCTTCTCAATCTTGGCCTCCAACGAAAAGACTTCTGTTAAAATTCACACAAAGGGTGTTGTCCTGTTCAACGGAATAAGATATTTAGCAGGCAGCGTGATCGATGTGGAACTGCTTCCGTTCCATGGGGTCCAGATGACCAGTGCTGATGATCTCTCAGGCTCTCTAGTGACTTCTTCGCACCCAGTGGCTGTGTTGAGTGGACACACTTGTGCCCTGAAGAACACTAAGTGCAACCATGTTTATGAACAAATGCTTCCTGTCAATAATTGGGGAACTAAATATTTCGTCGTCCCATTATCTTTTCAACAAAACACCGACCTTGTATATATTATATCGGCAGGCACAACTGAAGTGACCTTCACAATCAATAACACTCCGATGAAAGAAAACATGGTAGCTGGCCAGGTTCTAGAGGTAGAGGTATCGAAGTTACCTATAGAAATCGAAGCAAGCGATGTTATACAAGTCACCTATTTCAACACTGGTGGGAAGGGAAGGCGGTACATGTATAACCCATTCCTGATGAACATCTTAGACATGGGCAGTTATTGTGATTCCTACTACATATACGGGCAACGGGGCATTGACAACTATGCAATCATAATAGCTGAGCACTCTACAACTGACGGAATCACATTTGATGGAAGACCCCTTATTAAGCCGAAGTGGACTGCAATAGGAACAACAGGCTACAGTTGGCTTGAGTACAATTTTGGAAACAGTTTCACTTCTCACAAGGTGGTGCATCCGACGAAGGCATTCGGGCTGCAGAGTGTTGGTATCAGCGCTCTCTTCAGCTACGGCTCGCCGGGGACATGCGCAAAAGGTACATTTTGGGAATTGTATTATGACCTCTTCAATAAAGACTTTCTTGGGACTATGGGATCTGTTTAAAAAGAGTGGTGAAGTGATTCAGCGGAGAAGTTGCTCACGGCAACCAATCAGCTTTGAAGTCCTATTTATCAAGTGCATTCCATAAAATTATACGTAGAGGCTGGTCGCCACCTCTCCACTCTTTTCACTGTTTCCTAACTAGAGTGTTTCACTCCTTCTGGCAAATTCCTTCTCAAATGGACAAAACCATGTGCACTGCAGGTGGGGTAGATGTTACTTGTGCAGAGAGAGTTATGTTAGTTAAGTGAGATTTATATTGCAGTGTAAAAATAAAGTAGTCAGTATTAACCCTGAACAGAACCAAAATAACTCACCCAAATCTAATTCTCTCTGCACTTGTTACATCTGTCCCCTGCGGTGCAGCATGCACTTTTTAAAAGATGCAAAATAACTTGCTCATAATTATCTTCGTACCGAACTCAATCAGTCCCAGAGTTAGTACCAACTTCTTTTATCTTTAACTTTCTTTTCCTCCTATTATCAAACATGTTTGTTTCTGTAACTGAGCGCTAACTGTAAAATAAAATGCTAGGGGTTAAATTGACAGCTCCGCCCTCCTTCGCCTCCCATTGCATACATAATTATCGCATATACTCTAACATATGTGATAATTATGTCAAAGGACAGCTCTTGCATTAAGAGCTGTCCTTTGCGATGAGAGTCAGCGGGTCCCACTGCCAGCACCTGTCTTCATTTTTAGAAGCTTTAGTAAATTTACCTCTAGGAACAGTAGGAACAGTATAAACTGGTTGGCACATTGCCACAGACATACATATTTATTTAACCTTTTGTCTTATCTAGAGCCGGTACCTCCGCCCCCAACTTGCAGGACTATTCGCTGCCCTTACCGTGAAGTGTGCGTCTTGGAGAGCGGGAAGCCAAAATGTGTCAGACCGCAGGTGGACCAGTGCTCAGCATCCGGAGATCCCCACTTAATTACTTTTGATAAAAAATATTATGACTTCATGGGCACCTGCACCTACAATTTCACAAGTATCTGTAGACCTGTTGAAGAAGATCTTCCTATATTTAATGTTCTAATAAAGAATGACAATCGCGGGAATGTTCGCGTTTCCTACGTCGCTGAGGTCACTGTGAAGATAGGGATGCACACTATCGTAATAAAGAAGGGAGAGGTCGGCTACGTAAGGGTAAGTACTGATCCTTGAGTTGAAAGAAAGAAGTAATAATGCGACTGTATAGGTCAATGGTACAACCTCATTAAGAATACCAAGGTCCAGTTCTACAGTATATAGGTCATTGGTATGGCCTCATCTAGAATACGGGGTCCAGTTTTGTATAGGTCACTTGTGCGGCTATATCTAGAATACTGTGCCCAGTTCTGTATAGGTCATTGGTATGTCCTTATCTAGAATAAGGTGCCCAGTTCTGGAGGCCATATATCCAGATTGATATACATACATTAGAGATGGTACAAAGAAGGGCAACTAAAATGGTGCATGGCCTACATCACAAAATGTACCAGGAAAGAGTAAAAGATCTTAATATGTATAGTTTGGAGAAGAGAAGGGAAAGGGGGGACATGATAGAGGCTGTCACATATACCAAGGATTTACATGAGGGAGAAATTTCTCACAGGAAGAGAACTTTTAGAACACGAGGACATGCACTGACATTGGGGGAGGAAGATTCAGGGGACATCCGAGGAAAAATGACTTCACATAAAGGTTAGAAGATAGGTGGAATAGCCTCCAATCAGAAGTGGTAGAGGCTAAGAGAGTAGAAAAATTTGACCATGCTTGGGATAGACATAATGATATCCTTACAAAGAAATAAGGATCCTATAGGGTTTGGAGGTAACAATATGGTTAAAAAAGGAGCAGACTAGATGGGCCAGTGGTTCCTATTCGCTGTCACATTCTGTATAAACTGTAAGGTTACATATTAAGAACTTTGACACCATAATATGGCAAGATATGAAGTGGAGCACTATAGAACTGTATATTATTATTATTATTATTATTATTATTATTATTATTATTACTTTTCATTTTTGAATGTACCACACTTGGTTCATAGTGCTGCATATATAGCCGTACATAATATGAACTGGGGGCCCTGGACAGTGGCATAATATGAAGAGGAGACCCTGTACATTATAATACTGTGTTGCATAGTGTGTACTGAAACATCGGTCTATTGTGACCACCTCTGAATAAGGTCCTACAGTATATCAGAAGTCATGGGACAGGTGGTTGATGGGGGCCTTCAGTACTGCACATATACACTCAGGGCAGGACGGAGGTGTTACGGTAAAATAGAGGGTGGTAGTGAAAAAAAAGACCTTATGCAAATATCTGTGTCATTTGTTTATTTTTTTAATCTCTGATTTGATATGTATTCAACCAATGACACTTCTTTCCAGGTGGACAATAACCTAAAACAACTTCCTCTGTCACTGTTAAACGGGATCCTGAAGATATTCCAGAGCGGGAAATCAGCAGTCGCACAACTCGGGAAAGATGCACTGGTGGCATATGACTGGAATCAGGTTTTGCGGGTGCAGCTCACCCGGCGCTATGCTGGTAAAATGTGCGGCATGTGCGGGAATTATAACCAAAATCCAGATGATGATTTCCTAACGCCAGCTGCAGCCAAGGCTCCTGATGCCATAGCCTTTGGTGCAAGCTGGAAGGTAAGATACGATCTATCTAAGTACTTGACAAAACCAATTGGGGTTTTATGAGTTCAAAGGTATCCGGATGATAAATCTACAGTAAATAGGTCTAACCCACAAATGCAAAAGGTCGATTGGGTCAAAAAAATTAAAAGGGTCGAAACAGGTACAAGATAGATAGTGCTTAAGGTCAACAGGTTCAAAAGTCGATGTATCGCAGCAGAGCCATCCGACCCACCTAAGCTGGCCGGGTCCTTCCCAGACAGCAGGATCGCATGTGATACTTTGCAACGCTCCTTTCACAAGCAATGTATCGGATGCGACCCCGCTCCATGCCACCATGAGGGTAGGCCAAGACGGCGGTCAGAAAGGCAGCAGGTTCAATCTCCATCTCAGGTCTGATGTGGATGGGGCCGCAAATCAGACCTGAGGGGGAGATCAAATGCATACAATTTGGGCCGATTTCTTGGCACAAACCATCGGAGTGTTTTTAAGGGTATTGACCAGGTCTGTATAATTATTATTATTATTATAAAAACAGAAAGTTAGTGGTCCCTCCCTTGATATGTCCAATGAAGCTATTAGAATGATTGTCTAAGATTGCCTAAATAAGAACCTTAAGTGGCAGACATTTTGACCGTTGGTGTAGATACTGTACATACTGTATCTGCTGTAATACCACCCTGCCCAAATTTGGAATACCTGAAGCTGATGGCCACATTTGAAAATCATGTGGTGCATCATCAGAAGGACACTATCAGTCTGTAAGCCATGGAGAGGATGGCATGGTTCTTAGGAGATCTGAGACCAAAAGTTAAAGACTCTAGCTACCTTTGAAGGTGCATATTGATATACTGTATTCTTCAGAGCATCTCATCATTTAAACCAAGTACAATTTTAGACAGTGGATGTGATCTCCCAACTCCAAACCCTGTTCTAATTGCTGATATGAATCATCAAAACATAGGCCACTCTCTTTTACTTCCATTGTATTATTCTTTATCATACTGGTGTGTGATAGATATTGATCTATTGAGTACACTGCACCAGCTCCTACTGTACATGTTGGGGATCATTTATGCAAAGATCTAGAGTATAATAGCTTGTTAGAAGTCCATGATCAGTGAATCATAAAAGGTCACCAACATAAGATTGCTTACTTATAAGCAACTTTGCAGCAAAATAGCATTACCTTAAAGGAAACAGCAATACCCAAACACATCCATTCAAGGCACTACCTCGCTCATTGTACTCTCTTCAACCAGTGATGAGTCAGTTACTGTAGACTTTCTCTTCATGGATTAGCAAACAAATTACTTTTTTCTCTGAAACCTCTTCTTTGCTCCTCTAGGGCCTTTTCCTCTGCTCCTCACTGAGCTTTCTTTACTCCTTGAAAAACCTTCTCCTCAGCCATTCTTTGAACCATCTCCTTAGTTCCTCTTGGGCCCTTTCCTCTGCTTCTCACTGAGCCTTCTTTGCTCCTTGCCTAACCTTCTCCTCAGCCATTCTTTGAACCATCTCCTTAGTTCCTCTTGGGCCCTTTCCTCTGCTTCTCACTGAGCCTTCTTTGCTCCTTGCCTAACCTTCTCCTCAGCCATTCTTTGAACCATCTCTTTAGTTCCTCTTGGTCCTTTTCCTCTGCTCCTCGCTGAGCCTCCCTTCTTCTCTTCACTGAGCCCTCTCCTCAGTTTCTCCCTGAGTTTTTTTTATATTCTTGTTGAGCCTTTGCCTCTGCTCCTCACTGAGCCTTTACCTCTGCTCCTCATTGGGGGGTAGATTTATGAAGCAGTGATAAGGGAGGAGAAGTGATACAGTGCCTGGCAATTTATCACCGGCCAATCAGCTCCTATTTAAACCCAGCCTGTAACTTAACAGTCAGAAGCTGATTGGCCAGTGATAAAGTACCAGGCACTGTATCACTTCTCCTCCCTTATCACTGCTTCAAAATTTACCCCTGAGCATTTTCCTCTGCTTCTCACTGAGCCTTCTCCTCTGCTCCTTGCTGAGGCTTCTCCTCTGCTCCTCGCTGAGGCTTTTCCTCTGGTACTCGCTAAGACTTCTCCTCTGCTCCTCGTTGAGGTTTCTCCTTTGCTCATCTATTATCCTTCTTCTCTGCTCCTTCTTAAAATTTTACTAAGTTCCTCACTGAACCTTCTTATCAGCCCTTTGCTGAACCTTCTACTCAGATCCTTGCTGAGCCTTCCCTTATTCTTCTGAGTCCTTTACTCAGCTACTGACTGAGCCAAACCTGAGACCTCTCCTAAGCTTGTCTTTGAAAAACCCAAGCTATCTGCAGAGCTGCAGATGAGTGTAGTTTGGCACATTTGTAATTTTGTGAGAATACTTTAAATATTACATTTCATGGCATGACCAGTTTGCAACCGTCTTTTTACTTAGTGTTAAACATTTATCATTATATATGCTCTGCCTGTGTCTCTTTATACTTATAGGTGCAAGATAACACATTTTGCTGGAATGATTGCCATGGACCTTGTCTGAGTTGTCCTTCAACCGAAGCAAAAAAATACACAATGGATAACTATTGTGGACTCATCAGCAAAAAGGATGGCCCCTTTAGTAAATGCCATGCCACTACAGACCCAAAGATTTATATGGAAAATTGTGTGTTTGATGTATGTGTGAACGGAGGCTATAAGAAGATTTCATGTGACGCTGTCCAAGCTTATGCTGAAACATGCCAGCAAGCAGGCGTGAACATCGCACAGTGGAGAGAGGCCACCGGATGCCGTAAGTTCATGTAGCATATAATGGATATGGATATTTTATTCCAGTCTGGTTACTCAGGAAATCCCAGACAGTACTGTCAGTCCTAGCAATGATTTCATTAATTGGCCTTCATAATCCTTTTCTAAACTCAAGGGCATAACTAGGGTTTTTGCCTCACAGGGCAAGAGGAACACCCTCACACCTCCCCTAATCCCACCTGTATTACTCACACTGGTACACCCTCACACCTCCCCTACTCCCACCTGTACTACTCACTCCGGTACACCCTCACACCTCCCCTAATCCCACCTGTACTACTCACACTGGTACACCCTCACACCTCCTCTACTGAAACCTGTACTACTCACACTGGTACACCCTCACACCTCCCCTACTCCCACCTGTACTACTCACACTGGTACACCCTCACACCTGCCCTACTCCCACCTGTACTACTCACACTAATACACCCTCACACCTCCCCTACTCCCACCTGTACTACTCACACTAATACACCCTCACACCTCCCCTACTCCCACCTGTACTACTGACACTGGTACACCCTCACACCTCCCCTACTCCCACCTGTACTACTGATACTGGTACACCCTCACACCTCCCCTACTCCCACCTGTATTACTCACACTCATACACCGTCACACCTCCCCTACTCGCACATGTACTACTCACACTGGTACACCCTCACACCTCCCCTACTGACACCTGTACTACTCACACTGGTACACCCTCACACCTCCCCTACTGACACCTGTACTACTCACACTGGTACACCCTCACACCTCCCCTACTCCCACCTGTACTACTCACACTGGTACACCCTCACACCTCCCCTACTCCCACCTGTACTACCCACACTGGTACATCCTCACACCTCCCCTACTCCCACCTGTACTACCCACACTGGTACACCCTCACACCTCCCCTACTCCCACCTGTACCACTCACACTGGTACACCCTCACACCTCCCCTACTCCCACCTGTACTACTCACACCGGTACACCATCACACCTCCCCTACTCCCACCTGTACTACTCACACTGGTACACCCTCACACCTCCCCTACTGACACCTGTACTACTCACACTGGTACACCCTCACACCTCCCCTACTGACACCTGTACTACTCACACTAGTACACCCTCACACCTCCACTACTGACACCTGTACTACTAACACTGGTACACCCTCAGACCTCCCCTACTCCCACCTGTACCACTCACACTGGTACACCCTCACAACTCCCTTACTCCCACCTGTACTACTCACACTGGTACACCCTCACACCTCCCTACTCCCACCTGTACTACTCACACTGGTACACCCTCACACCTCCCCTAATCCCACCTGTACTACTCACACTGGTACACCTCACACCTCCCCTACTCCCACCTGTACTGCTCACACTGGTACACCCTCACACCTCCCCTACTCCTACCTGTACTACTCACACTGGTACACTCTCACACCTCCCCTACTGCTACCTGTACTACTCACACTGGTACACCCTCACACCTCCCCTACTCCCACCTGTACTACTCACACTGGTACACCCCCACACCTCCCCTACTCCTACCTGTACTACTCACACTGGTACACCCTCACACCTCCCCTACTCCCACCTGTACTGCTCACACTGGTACACCCTCACACCTCCCCTACTCCCACCTGTACTACTCACACTGGTACACCCTCACACCTCCCCTACTCACACCTGTACTACTCACACTGGTACACCCTCACACCTCCCCTACTACCACCTGTACTACTCACACTGGTTCACCCTCACACCTCCCCTACTGACACCTGTACTACTCACACTGATACACCCTCACACCTTCCCCTACTCCCACCTGTACTACTTACACTGAAACACCCTCACACCTTCCCCTACTCCCACCTGTACTACTCACACTGGTACAGCCTCACACCTCCCCTACTCCTACCTGTACTACTCACACTGGTACACCCTCACACCTCCCCTACTCCCACCTGTACTACTCACACTGGTACACCCTCACATCTACCCTACTCCCACCTATACTACCCACACTAATACACCCTCACACCTCCCCTACTCCCACCTGTACTACTCACACTGGTACACCCTCACACCTCCCCTACTCCCACCTGTACTACTCACACTGGTACACCCTCACACCTCCCCTACTCCCACCTGTACTACTCACACTGGTACACCCTCACGCCTACCCTACTCCTACCTGTACTACTCACACTGGTGCACCCTCACACCTCCCCTACTCCTACCTGTACTACTCACACTGGTACACCCTCACACATCTCCTACTCCCACCTGTACTACTCACACTGGTGCACCCTCACACCTCCCCTACTCCCACCTGTACTACTCACAGTGATACACCCTCACACCTCCCCTACTCCCACCTGTACTACTCACACTGGTGCACCCTAAACCTACCCTACTCCCACCTGTACTACCTACACTGGTACACCCTCACACCTACCCCTAATGCCACCTGTACTACTCACACTGGTGCACCCTAAACCTACCCTACTCCCACCTGTACTACTCACACTGGTACACCCTCACACCTCCCCTTACTCCCACCTGTACTACTCACACTGGTACACCCTCACGCCTACCCTACTCCTACCTGTACTACTCACACTGGTACACCCTCACACCTCCCCTACTGCCACCTGTACTACTCACACTGGTACATCCTCACACCTCCCCTACTCCCACCTGTACTGCTCACACTGGTGCACCCTTACACCTACCCTACTGACACCTGTACTACCCACACTGGTACACCCTCACACCTCCCCTACTCCCACCTGTACTACTCACACTGGTACACCCTCACACCTCCCCTACTCCCACCTGTACTAACACTGGTACACCCTCACACCTCCCCTACTCCTACCTGTACTACTCACACTGGTACACCCTCATACCTCCCCTACTCCCACCTGTACTACTCACACTGGTACATCCTCACACCTCCCCTACTCCCACCTGTACTGCTCACACTGGTGCACCCTTACACCAACCCTACTGACACCTGTACTACCCACACTGGTACACCCTCACACCTCCCCCACTGTCACCTGTACTACTCACACTGGTACACCCCACTACTCCCACCTGTACTACTCACACTGGTGCACCCTGACACCTCTCCTACTCCCACCTGTACTACCCACACTGGTATACCCTCCCACCTCCCCCACTGACACCTGTACTACTCACACTGGTGCACCCCACTACTCCCACCTGAACTACTCACACTGGTGCACCTCACTACTCCCACCTGTACTACTCACACTGGTGCACCATCAAGCCTACCATATTCAAATTAAAATGCTCACACTGAGTTACTGTTTTTATGTTTAACAGGAGAAGTTAGTTAAACGGTTAGTTATTATGGTTAAATACAGTAAAGTGATGGGCTGCATAGTGTTTTTGTATCCTCACTCTACTCTCCTATTTTCCAGCCCTCTCTTGCAATGGAAACAGCACCTACAAGTTATGTGGAAGGGCTTGTCCGGCGACATGCCAAGATCCAGACGGCTCAGCCCCCTGCACAGATCCATGTGTGGAGAGTTGTGAGTGTGATCCAGGCTTTGTTCTGAGCGAGGGGATGTGTATTCCCAGAGGAAGCTGCGGCTGCTCTTATAATGGATTCTCCTATGCCCCCAATGAATTGTTTTGGAATGACACACAATGCCGGCAGAGATGCCTCTGCAATGGAAAAACCCAAAAGATTGAATGCAAAGACATTCCTTGTCATGCCGAGGAAGAATGCGTGGTGAAGAATGGAATTTTAGATTGTTACCCAAAATCCTTTGGGGTGTGCTCTGCAGCAGGCAACCTGCATTACATGACCTTTGATGGAACAAAGTTTGACTTTCAGGGTACTTGTATCTATCAGCTCACCGCCCTTTGTGACCACAACCGTGGACTTACCAACTTCAGTGTCTGGGTTCAGAACCAAAACCGTGGGAACATCAAAGTCTCATATGCAACAGTAGTTTCTATCAGCGTCTATGGCCTTGAGATTCAACTCAGCAGACAGATCTCTAATAAAGTCATGGTAAGTATTGCCATATTTTAAAGTGGTGGGCTGTGGAGGTTTGGCAATATCAGGGAAGGTTAGAGTCAGGCTCTGGTGGTGTGGATGAGGTTAGAAATAGGGTTTGGCTACAGGTATGGAGGGGTGAGGGGGCCAGGGGAGAGTAAGTATATTCAGGGGAAATGCGAGGAAGAATTTTTTCACAGAAAGAGTAGTAGATAAGTGGAATAGCCTCCCAACAGAGGTGGTAGACGCAAATACAGTAGTACAATTTAAACATGCTTGGGATAAGCATATTGATATCCTTACAAAAAAATAAGGATCAAATATGGTTTGAGGTAACATGTTTAAAAAAAGGGGCAGACTAGATGGGCCAAGTGGTTCTTATCTGCCGTCAAATTCTATGTTTCTATGTTTCTATCTGACCCCTGTTGGGATCCCAGCGTCGGTATGCTGACCGCCAGTCATCCATATGTATCCCTTTACAATTACCTGCCTGAAAATTAAATATTCATCACACAATGAGTATCCAATATTTGGTACTTGTGTATTATCACGGTGCCCAAGATTTTGATCGCAGGGCATCTGATCGCATCGCATGCGATCGCATGCAATGCGATGCTTAATTGTATGACATGCAATTTTTAATTGAACAAGCACCCTGATGGGTGCTTAATATGTTAAATGCGCCCCCGTTGTCAATGCCACCCCCACTATCAACGCCAACCCGAAGCGTGCCCACGAGGGGCGGCGGTACACGTCCTCCGACCTTTTCATACCCCCACTATGCATGTCGGCGTGGAGTTGATTTTAAATAGTGTGGCAAGCACAGCGAGCCACCGAGCCCGAAGCGTGGTGAGCACAGCGAGCCCCGCGAGGGGATGCGGATTACTTGACATGTATTCCGCGTCGTCTCACCATGCTGCGGGCTTGGTGGCTCGCTGCGCTCGCCACACTATCTAAAATCAACTCCACTCCGTGGGGGTGGCATTGACAATGGGGGTGCATTTAACATAGTAAGCACCCATCAGGGTGCTTGTACAATTAAAAATTGCATCGCATGCCATTTTGCTGGCATGCGATGAGATATTTTATTGTACATTGCGGGTCTTTTCACTCGAATATCGCATCGCATAACATACCACTAATTAAGGTATGCGATGCGATGCCTTGGGCGCCGTGATAATACACAAATCCCAAATATTTTAGCAAAAACACCAACAATTTCATAACTGGACAAGGGACTATTAATGATGGAGTCTTTGGAAGCCATGATGCTTATCCAATGTCAGCGTCATGAAACCACCACATACTGTATTTCTATTTTCACTTTGTACTTCATTCTAACAGCTGCTGATTGACAGTTGTGTTTCCTCTCTTTATATAGATTAACAACATGCTGATCAATCTGCCATATAGAACCCCCGACGGCCGAGTGTCCATCTACCGCACCCCCTCCTCTGCTGTCATCAGTGTTGACTTTGGTCTCAAAGTGGCCTATGACTTTAACAGTGTTGCCAGAGTCAGCATTCCAGGGACCTACGCAGGAGCTATCTGCGGGCTCTGCGGCAACTTTAACGGCAAGCCCGGTGATGATTTAACACCCAAAGGAGGAAAAAGCATCATGGATGCTGCTACGTTTGGCAAGAGCTGGAAAGTGGGGGTATCACCTAAGTGTAGAGATGATGGTGGTCCAGTTTGTGCTACATTATCAACTGATGAAAAAAAACAACGGGATGCAGCCACTGATTGTGGCATCTTACTTAGTCGCCAGGGACCGTTCCGGGACTGCCACAGTCTTGTAGATGCAGAATCTTATTTCCAGAACTGTGTCTACGATTATTGCATTCTCCTGAAGCGACAGACGGTCTTCTGCTCAGATATATCGTCCTATGTCATGGCATGCCAGGCTGCCGGAGGAAAGGTCTACCCTTGGCGGAGTCAAAATTTCTGCCGTAAGTCACTTTTTGAAGACGGAGGTAGAGTCTCTAAGACCGTGTTTCTCAAGTGCTGTCCTCATGGAACCCTAACAGGACATGTTTTCTGTATCTTTTTCCTGAAACACAGGTGTATTCATTACCAATGACACATTTTAAAAGATCCACAGTACTGTAGACAGTAATTATTTCACTTGTGATCCTGTGAAGAGAGATGGAAAACATGCTCTGCTAGGATTGCCCGAGTACTGGAGTTGGGAATTACTGTTTTAAGAGCATTTTTGAGTTTGAAACGGTTCATATTATAAGTTTAATCTCTTTATTAACACTTTACAACTCCCAAAACTTTTCATTTAATTTAAATGTTAAAGTAGTTCAGACTGATGCTATTGAATTTGTAGGTTTTTAATTACCCTTAGCATAGTTATATAATAGACAGAAAGATAGATAGATAGATAGATAGATAGATAGATAGATAGATTGATTTGATATAATAATAATAATAATAATAATAATAATAATAATAATAATAATAATAATAATAATAATAACAACAACAACACTAATAATTAGCTTATGTGGAAAAAGTGCACAGTGGCTGCAAATAACTGTCACAGTTTCCTGACCACTCAGCAGGTTGAAGGTTTGCTGGGTGGCAGCCATAGGTGCCGATTCTGTGGGTGCTTGAGGGCCCGAGCACCCACGGAAATTGATGAGCACCCACCCGCTCAGCAGCGGCCCACTCGCCCGTGTCACACTGCACTCCCCTCCCTCGTCGCTGGCACAGGTACTGTGTGGGCATTTATGTACCTGCACTGTGGGGGCATATATGTACCTGCACTGTGGGGGCATTTATGTATTTGGCACTGTGGGGGCATTTATGTATTTGACAATGTTGCCATAATTTGTATATTGGAGACAACTGTGCTGCGTAATATAAATCAGTATTATTTTGTGGCCACGCCCCTTTCCCATGAAGCCACTCCCCTATATTTTTGGCTTGAGCACCCACCAGCAAAAACATAAATCGGCACCTGTGGTGGCAGCAAATAACTGTCAAAGTTTCCAGACCACCCAGCTGATCACATGTTCCAGGCAGAGTTTCCAGAGCACAATGTGGATGCATTGTAAATGACAGGTGGACGTTTCGCCACATAACTCTGAACTGAAGCAACCACCCACTATGCAAATATGTTCTGCAAATCTATGAACAGAGGCATTTGCTTTGGTATGTTACTGTATGTGCCCTGCCAAGACAAATGCATCATCCTTCTGCAATTAATATATAGATAATAATGTGTATTCATTATTTATTCTAAAATACATTCTTTTCTTTATTATCCTCCAGCATTATCCTGCCCTGCTCATAGCAGCTACGAGATCTGCGCTGACCCTTGTCCCGCAACCTGCAGCGGTCTCTCCTCCCCAAAAGGCTGTGATGGGAAATGCGTAGAAGGCTGCGTGTGCAACAATGGATTCCTCTGGAGTGGAGGAGAATGTGTCCCAATCTCAGAGTGCGGTTGCACCTACAATGGTGCCTACTACTCTGTTGGACAGAGCATGTACGCCGGAGACAGGTGTACCCAGAGATGCACTTGCACCGAGGGGGGATTCATGCAGTGCGTGGCATCATCCTGTTCCTCCAATGAGGCGTGTCATGTGGAGAAGGGGGTGGTTGGCTGCCATCCATTAGGATCGGCCACTTGCACAGCTGCTGGGTTTTCTCATTATCGGACTTTTGACAACCGAGATTACAACTTCCATGGGTCGTGCTCCTATGTGCTTGCTGAAAGCTGCAAAGTCAATGCAGTTCAGAGTGGTGAAGATTTTGATGGGTTCAAGGTGACGGTCCAAAACGAGAGGCGCGGTCCTGGCGCTGGAGTGATCGAAAGTGTAACAGTTGAAGTACATCAACTAAAACTGACCCTCTCCAACAAGCAGAGAGGTGTTGTCCAGGTGATGATCCTTTCACATCCAAATTGCATAAGGAATAGTGGGCCCGATTCAGCTTGGCTCACAAAAAGCGGAATTCGCAGCTGGTCCGATATTGCGGATCTGCACATGCGTATTGACGAAAATATACATATGCAGACCCACAGCGCAAATGCCAATGACGAGTAATAGACTAGCCCCAACGTTCGCACACAGTGTGGACAGGGGGTGTGCAGGGGGATGCTCAGTGTTTCCTGGGAGTTCCCACAAAAAATGGTGCGTGTCCACATGCAAATGCAGGCATGCCGAAGCCTGCATGGGGTGTGGGTGGCTGATGTTACAGGACGTCAGCCACCCCACCTGCATCCAGGTGCTCACAAATAGAAGTAAGTCAAGGCTGATTTGTATTTCCGATCAGGTGACGCAATCATTCGATGGTCGCCGACCACCGAAAGATTTTCCACCCATATATTCATACATACATGCAAATTAAGTGTACACATCCATTTGTATGCAAATGTGGCTGCTCACACGGGTGAAGGAGGCGTAGGTTTGCATGGCCGGCGGGCGGTGTCAGACCAATCAATGGGCAGTGTTTCCAAGGCAACATACAGTAATGTGTCTAAAAATGTCTGTTTAACAGTCAGTTTACTGAGCAGAGGCAAAATGATGAGAATTCACTTTATTCTTGTAGACCAGTGTTTTTAACCCGCTGTGTCGTGGCACACTAGTGGGCCTTGAGCTGTTCTCAAGTGTTGCACAAGAGCTAGTGATGCCCAAACCAGTTTACAGCCACCACCACCAGTTCAACTGTTATTCACTGGTCTCTTCCTGTTCCAATCCCGTCTATGTATCCCGGGCATATGGGATCACCCCTTTATGATGTCAGTGGGTCCAGATCTGGTTACTGGCTCCTCCTCTTGTCATCCACCAATAATCATTAGTTGATTTTTTTATTAGTATGTGGCCCTATGGGTTTGATTTTTCCTCTGGAAGCCAATGTGTTTTTTCATGTGGAGGTGAAGGGCACTTTTTAAATCTTGTTGTTGTGGTGCAAGTTGAATAAAAGGTTGAAAATCACTTAGGGCTGTAGACTTAGGAGATGATTCTCAGTCACAGACATCATAGTTTGGCCCTTATTCTGATTGAGTCGGATGGCTCAGAGTGCGGTCGGACAGCCGATGGTTGGTGTTTGCGCATGTGCAGAGGCGTATCTGCGCATGTGCGAACGCCTCACACGTATGAACGCGGCGTGAGTGCAGAAAATGATCGTATGGAACTATCCGAGCAGGGGGGTGGAGAGGGGCGTGAAGGGCTTTTTGTGCTCATTACCATATGCATACTCCCCGCTTTTCATGGGCGTTCCCATGAAAACGCTGGGCGTACGTATGTTAATGCGGCCGTGACGCATGTGTGAGGGGCGGACATATGACATAGCCAGATGCCAGCTGCCCGCCCATATCCCTGCTTTCATACGGAGAAATGTCTGAGCTGTCTGAACACTCGGTCCATCATTCGATGGTCAGCAACCATCGGAGGATGGGGGAGGTTCCCACAGATGGAGGAGGTATACACATGAAACATCTACTTGCGGTCCGTTCGCTCAGCATCTTACCGCATTCGGACAGTGTGAGCGATCCGTACGACACTCGGTTCCTGTCCGAAATATGCATCCGTCTGATTCAACTAGAATGAGGGCCATTATGCCAATGCTAGTTATAAAGGGTCAGATGTATCAAGCTTCAAAAAGTGATAAACCAGTCAGCCAATCAGCTCCTACGTGTCATTTTTCATAGCCAGCCTTTAACATGGTAGTCATGGTGAATGGCTGGCTGTTTATCATTCTCCATTTTACCACTTTGGTGTACAGCTCTGCACCTGACTGTGCAAGGACTGGAAAGCCATTTTTATCCATCTTTTGATGAAACAATTCAGCGCAATCTTAGGGCATAATTGAGAGAGAGATGGGTCAATTTCTAAGTTATTGAGTAATAAGTGAAGCACTATTTGGTGTAGTGTTGTTTATGGCCTGGCATTTTAGATTTGTTTTGGTACATACGTGTATATAAGATAAATACTGATTATAACCTAAATATGGGTACATAACAACAAAAGTGCAACTCGTATATGATTGTCTGTTATTGGTTTCAAATTATTTTACTATTTTCACCATTTTATTTAATTTTCTTGTCCTCATATTTTTTTCATTTACATTTTTAAAATAATAAACATAATTTTTTTTGGTAGGTTAATGGAGAGGACTTTAGGCTTCCAGCCACTTTAATGGCTGGTCTAGTACGAGTTGAGTGTTACGGTCAAGGCAAGATCCTCAAGACTTCTTTTGGCCTATCGGTGACCTATGACCTCCAGAACCATGTCTCGGTCACTGTTCCGAGCAACTACAGGAACCACACATGTGGTCTTTGTGGCAACTACAATGAGGTCGCTGCGGACGATGTAGGTGCAATGCCTAACGAGATCCATGAGTTTGGATCTAAGTGGAAAGTACCTGGCACTGCAGAAAAGGGATGTGATGGATGTGGTGGCACTGGTAACCCCTGCCCTTCCTGCCAGGGGCCAAAGGAGAAAGTTTTTTCAGAAAAGCATTACTGTGGCATTATTAGTGATCCCTCTGGCCCATTTGCAAAATGTCATGCCCTTGTCAGCCCCACTTCCTTCCTGCAAGACTGTGTCTCGGACTTGTGCCAGACCAATGGTGAGGACACTAACATCTTGTGCACTAGTCTTGCTGTCTACGCTTCCGCCTGCAAGCAAGCCGGAATGAAGGACCTCACCTGGAGGACTGATGCGCTCTGTCGTAAGTAAAGAGTGGGATCCAGAGATTTTAAAACTATCTAAGAAGAGTATTTAGAAATTGCATATTACTGACTCCAAACAAATTGTCAGACTGTAACTCTTGAACTCACAGAATAAACGAGAGCAGGTGCACCATACAACTATTTAAATTATAATTTAATAATTCTACATCACATATAAGGTTCTTAGTATAAAATTGGTAATATTATGAGCGTACTGACTAAACGTCAAGGTAACGTCATCAGGTTGGTCCCTAACATTATAGTGGTTCACATCAGGGGAACAGGGCACCCCATAACCACCCCATCTAAACCAACACCCGATTAGCTGAGGAATATGTCTATTTGCTGTTTAGAACAACAGTATTATGCATAGCTATTCCTTGTTGAGTTGCATTTGCGTCTATGTAACATTGTCTCACTTTTTAACCTGCAGCCATGATGTGTTGGCCGCACAGTCACCACGTGACCTGTGCAGACATGTGTTCCACCACCTGCGCCTCCCTAGCAGACAGGTACAAGTGTTCGGACCTGTGTGAAGAAGGCTGTGAGTGCGACGACGGCTACGTATTTGATGGAGAAGGTTGTATACCTTTAAGCCAGTGTGGATGCTTTGACAATGGACGTTACTACCAGGTATGGCTCAATATGCATTGCAATTTGTATACTAACAAGATGTTATCGTTGCATCTAGAACTGCGGCCCTCCAGCTGTTGTGAAACTACACATCCCAGCATGCCTTGCCATAGTTTTAGCATTCCCTAATAGCAAAACTGTGGCAATGCGTGATGGGACTTGTAGTTTCACAACAGCTGGAGGGCCACAGTTTGGACATGCCTGATCTAGAGTAACATTCTGGGGAACACTGAGACATCGGTTTTCGATAATCATAGTTATAAGGACAGTGCACATGGCTGGCGTGTAATCTTTCAGCTATAGGTTAAAGCAGGGCTGGGCAACACTGGCCCTCCAGATGTTAATGAACTACACATCCCAGGATGCTTTGCATTAGTTTTGCTATGTGGCCATGCTGAAACTGATGCAAGGCATGCTGGGATGTGTAGTTCATCAACATCTGAAGGGCCGGTGTTGCCCAGCCCTGGGTTAAAGGAACATTCGCTGAAGTGCCCTCGTTCAAAGGATAGCTACTGTAGGTGGCTGCAAACAACTGCCAGTTTCCAGACCACAAGCGGGTCACATGTTAGAGGTTATCCAGTGGGTGCACAGGGAGAGTTCACCAACTGTCAGATTTTCAAAGAGCAGAGTCGTGATGGATTCTGATTGGCTGTCAGACATTTTGCTCATAATGCCCAAGTGAAGCAGCC
Organism: Crinia signifera; assembly: GCF_055691185.1. NCBI lineage: Eukaryota > Metazoa > Chordata > Amphibia > Anura > Myobatrachidae > Crinia > Crinia signifera. The sequence goes on from NC_139226.1 coordinate 10,285,033, forward strand.
TATTACAACTCCAAAAGCTTTAATTTGGTTTATAATGTCAAAGTTGTCCTTCTGCTGTTATTATATAGATTGCATTTGAAAGCAAGACTAGACCGATGCGGAAAGTTATATCCGTAATTCTCCCTATTACTGCCTCACCCTACTCCCGCCACTTAACCCTCTCCCCTTAGTGCCTAATCATAACTTACCCCCATTTAACCACCATGGCCTAACACTTATAGCCCCAGCATAATCAGCATTGGGATGCGGCTGTCTGTCGCCGGAATTTCCAGTGACAACGGGATTCTGGAGCTGTCAGTTGTGATTCTGGTGCTGGGATTGTAACTGTCAGCTGCCGGCAGGCAAAACTTATCCATATAGATAGATAGATAGATAGATAGATAGATAGATAGATAGATAGATAGATAGATAGATATCTTTAGAACTTGGTAAATGTTTTTACATAAACCGTTATTGGCAATATTTGTCAATTTAATGGAACTTATGGGTAAATGTTTTATGAGACATCTTTAGTGTTTTCACTGTCTTTGGATTTAATGGCGCCATTATACTCAATACAACGCCTCCCTGGTATCGTTCAATTTTAAATATAATTAACTTGTGAAATCCGGCTTGTTAAAGTTCTGAAAACACAGCGGCTTTGTAAAGGGGCTCATAGTAAATCAGCCCTTGGAGTTAAGCTCAGTAGCGCACGCAGGGGGGTTTCTGAGTACCCAGAAACCCCCCAGGAGTCTCAGGTCCCTAGACTGAAAGCTGAGGGTCCCCTCTTTCCATAGGTACAAGAATTTTAAAAATCGGCCCTTGGGAACCGGAGATATCTGACGTCAAAGCAGTGGTCCCCATCCAAGCCTGTTAATTGCTATTCCGAGTCAGATATTTCAGGTTCTGTCTAACTTAGAGTTTTTCTGAGGGTATATTCCAAAAGCTGGGACTCTACTCCTTTGATGGACATTAGTAGCTTGTCTCTACTGAACCAGAGATATCAGCCTTCAAGCAGCTGGTTACTGCTCCAGCTCCACACACCTGGTATGTAGTTTTATATGCTCGTTGGCAGATTGCTCTGCCTACTGAACTCTTATCCCCAAGTCCTCAATAACATTTGGTAGGTGGAGTTCTCTAGTTTTTAATTCCATTAAAATCTAAGAAATCTATTATCGGGAACTGGAGATATCTGCAGTCAAGCAAACTGTCCTCCCATCAGAAAATTATGAATAATGAGTCCACTCCACTATACACCCCTTCACTGCATATTAAACATCCTGTATAACCCTGGAAGTTATGTATCAGGGCCCCTTCATTCAGCCCAATGCCCCCTTCTCCCACTCCATCTCCCACCATCTGTGCAGTAAAGGGGTAATTAGTGGAAATTACTAATCCAGGCCCTACATGCTGAGCGGTTGATATAATACCCCCTACCACCCGCGGGACATCAAAGCTTCCCCCACCCCTACCGCTGGAGGATCGGTAGGGGCCCCAATACATTGTTAGGCCCAGGGGCCTACACTACTGTTGATGCCCCTGTATGTATGTATGTATGTATGTATGTATGTATGTATGTATGTATATATATAATATATATATATATATATATTTCCATTATTTTTATTATTATTTATATACATTTGGTCTATCTATAATACTTTAACTGACCCGGCATATACTGGGTCACCTAAGTGTCCATTCCGTGCTTTGCTCCGCCCCTCTGGAAACCCCCTTCTGAAAATCCTGCGTTTGCCACTGAAGCTGATGACCATGCCTGATAATAATGCATTAATACAGTCATTTCTACATGCTCATTATCTAGAATCATAAACATTACAGGTACAGCTGCACCTAGTCACAAATGTCCAGTCATCTGCCCGATATCAGCTGCAATATCGCCTCTCGAGGGCATGGGATCTGTAAAGCGCTGATTGCACCTGTGCACTCTGTACATATGGATTTTGAGGCTGATGAAGTGTTAGAATCATCCTGTGCCACACACACACCCAGAAGTATAATCTGTTCACAACTCTGCAAGGGCAGAGACTACGCCACCTTGTGGGCCAAGTGGTCCTTATCTGCCGTCAAATTATTTGTTTCTATGTTTGTGGTGGCACATTACAATATTTATTTAGCAATTTATTAACATTATTATATTTTCTACTAATATTACACTTTCTGGCATTTTACGTAGTTTTCACATGTGTTAAACTGGACACGCACTATAAGATTATCTTTCCAATCTGTCTGGGTGGAACAAAAATCTGGTAATGTCTGGGACCAAATTACAATCAACCATTTGTTCCCAAGAGCTGGAAAATGGACAAAAAATTACAGTTAGATAAATTGATTGAACTAATTTGTCTGAGGGTGGGATGGATTAATATACATCGCCGCCCTTCGCTGCCCGCCGCGAAGCCAGCACATACAGATAGCGCAGGGCTTGTCTTTGCTGGGGATGGCGGAGGACTCGCCACCCGCCATCCCCCGCCCCGCGCCATCTGTATGTCGGAAGGGGACGCGCGTGCACGAGGTGCACGCGCGTCCCGTTCCGACGGAGCTTTTGCCCGGGTCCCCGCCGGCTTCCCCGGGTCCCCGCCGGTCCACACCGCCCCCCCGCAGCCCCCCGCAGCCCTGCCCGTCTCCCTGAAGCTGGAGACGGGCAGGACTGCACCCGCCGCGCCGCCTCGCCGCCCGGCTATTGAGACGCTCGTGCGTGGGAGACGCACGAGCGTCTCATTCAGCCAGAGCGCCAGATTGCTGGCGGATCGCCAGGGACACGGTCCTGGCGCTCCGCCAGCAATAATAAGCCCTGCTCCATCTGTATGTACTAACATATGCGGCTGTCATCGCAGTGCGATAATGGAGACCCCCCGCGATACCTGTACTGTGGTCTGCGGGGGGGTTTCCATCTCCTCCCTGCCGCCTGAACTGCCTTCACGCTCAGGACAGCTAAGCAGGCTGTCCCCGGCGCCTCCTCCTCCCCCCTGCAGACCGGAGGGACGTCCAGCTGGTTTGCTAGGGGGAAGAAGGGCTTACCTTTCGGGGTCCAGAAGGTAAGCCCAAGGGAGGAGGAAAGGGGGAGTCAGCGAGGTTATGGGGTTGTGGCGAGGCAGCGGGCAGCAAAAAGAGGCCCATAGGCTTCTATAGGGTATCGCCACCCAAATGTGGCCGGCGAAATTGGTGCGGCCGGGTAATAGTACATATGAAAATGCGGTAAAACAGGGGTTTTACCGCATTTTCATTTTGATACATCTCGCCCTGAGTGACCTCTTTTTATCTGTTTTCCATGTTTGAAAGCAAACGGTCAATTGTCATTGGCTCCCAGAAATTACCAGATTTTCATTCCAACCAGCCAGATTGGAAAGATAATCTCATAGGGGTTAATTAACTAAAATGGGAGTTCTATTGAATATGAGACGTTGCCAATAGCAACCAATACGATTATATTTTGTATTTAGATAGATAGATAGATAGATAGATAGATAGATAGATAGATAGATAGATAGATAGAATCTGATTGCTTGCTATTGGTTGATAGAATCTGCTTGGTTGCTATTGGTTGCGATTGGTTGCCAATAGCAACCAATCTAATTGGTTGCTAATGGCAATATCCCATCTGCAAAAGATCTCCTATCTTAGTAAATGTACCCTGTTTTACACCTTTTAACCCCTACAGTAGCTTTTGCTTTTTTCTTATTAACTCATTAACACTTTAGCATCTCACTAGTGTTCTGCCCTGGGGTGAATGGCTGTCGGCATCTTTTTGGGGTCCCGCTCCTAAGATTCAAGTTTAGTATTAGGAACCCACATGACATAGAATTTGGTGGCAGATAAGAACCATTTGGCCCATTCAGGTCACCAGGGCTAATATTTCTTGGCCAATAAATATATCAGGAACTTTGATATTTGATGGCTGAGTTTATTGTAATTATTATGGAGTGTCACTCAGCAATATATATGATTCTTTCTGTGTGGGTGCCAGACAGTTTCCAGACAGTAGGGATCCCGACAGTCAAAACCCCAACACTCGGTGTCCCGACAGCCACCGGCTATTCTCCCTCGTAGGGGTCCACGACCAGCATAGAGGGAGAATAGAATAGGTGGCGAGCATAGCCAGCCACAGTGCCCGCAGCATGGCGAGTGCAGGGAGCCCGCATGGGGCTTTGTTGCGCACGCCCCGATGTCTGAGTCCGGCCAGTAGGGATTCCGACGTCGGGCTAATGACTGTCGGGATTCCGACAGTCGGGACCATATACCACACCCTTCTGTGTATACCGTAGCTCCTTTGAGATTCACTCTGTGTAATGCCTACACCATAGCATTTAACCTTGCTAAGGCTGCCTGTCGCAGGGCAGCTTGTGAGGCCAAGGAAACTGCCATTGCGTTGAATTGCAAACATTCACCGCCTTTCTCGATATAAAATGAGAATTTATGTTTGTGTATTATCTAATAAATAATGCAAATTGCAACAACCACATTGGAAGGATATTCATTTCAATGAGAGGGAACAAGCCAATCAAAAGTCACCATTACCAGTGCAATTTGTGCTCAACAGTGCTTAGACGAGGAGCTGGATTAACACGTAAACAATGTAACCTTGAACAGAAGCTTCAAAGACCATCTCTTGTAATTTCCGTAGGCTGATGAAACCGTTCTGACTGATGGCTGCAGTCAGGAATGTAACTGCAACCCTATAAGCGGGCTCAGCTGCAAGAACAAGACCTGTGCGGTGGGTGAGAAGTGCCAAATTGTGGACGGAGTGCGGTCTTGCGTCAACACTGGTGAGTGCAGCCCCTCAATGCTGAAAGGCTGAGAGAACAATGTCTTGGAATATGTTGCAGCCAAGCAGTGAGGTTTGTCTCGGCGGATTTCCGGAATGACTTTAAAACCATGGTAAATCACACTGACAGTATGCTGTATACACATTCGTGGCACCACAATATCGTTAACAAAATCTGCGGTGCCAAGGGTGACCGATATTGAGCATCAAAGATATCATTCAGTGATGTCACCAGGACCTCCACTCCGTACATGCAATGTTGATGTTACTGTATAGTCAACATCGAGCTGCATGTATATACAGATGATGGGGGGGTTGTCGATAACGATGCGTGGAAGCACACATCGTTAATGATATTGAGCATACACAGTAGACGATATGTGACGTATCTTTATCAATATCATGAGAACAATACTTTTTTTGTGGCCCTAGGGTCACCTAGGAGCGCTGGTTGGACTGGAGGAAAGATACACAGTACATAGTTATTACTGAACACAGTTGCTGCTCCTTTCACGAGGTTGTGTGCCTCAGTCGAAAGCCAATATTGTAGCCTAGGCTGTCGTGCACTTCAAAGAAGCGCAGCTGTGTTCTGTATACAAATTAAAAGGATACAATTTCCTTAATATACAGATTTATTATAAAAAACACATATAAAAGATATCATAAAGATTTTCATAGATCACAAGAACATAGACATGACAATCACAGACAACATATAACACATAAAAATGCTTGCCATATATATAGTGGTAAAATGGCCATAATGGCTCAATTGATGGACTTAGACATATTCAGCATGGCAAGTATAATAGTTACCAGTCCCGCTCCATATAAACTTCAGAGCTGTTTTGTGGTCTTTCAGTCGTCCGTTCAATAGGTGTTCATACCAGAGTCCGCCCTCCTCAACCAGCAAGCTGTTGTATTCACTGGGGAGGGGTAAAGACAGCAACCACCCAGCGATTGTAATCCCAGCTTAGAGATGTAAGCAGTGGTGGGTACACTTGTAGAGAGAGCGGTGACCAGTTCCATACAGCTACAAAAACGCGTTTCTCCGCCTCCAGGTGGGTCAGCAGCTTCCTCAAACTGAGGAAGCCGCTGACCCACCTGGAGGCGGAGAAACGCGTTTCAAATTTGTTTGGAAAATGGCCAAAACCATGCTGTGCTGCAGGTGGGGCAGATGTAACATGTATAGAGAGAGTATATAGAGAGAGATTTGTGTGAGTTATTTTTTTTCTGTGCAGGGTTAATACTGGCTGCATTATTTTTACACTGCAAATTTAGATTTCCGTTTCAGCACACCTCACCCAAATTTAACTCTCTCTGCACAGGTTGCATCTGCTCCACCTGCAGTGCACATGGTTTTGCCCATTTTCCAAACAAATTTGTACTGCGCTCAGATCTGAATAACCCCCTAAACGCTTTTTCAGTATTACTATCATAGGAATATGAATAACGAAATGCATTGAGTAATATCATAGTTTCCCTTGCACCATGTCAGGGGACTTATTTCGATTCTATGGTAAAGGTACCATAATCTTGTTGCACTACATATTATTTTATTTTTTTGGGAAAAAAAGGAAATATATCAATATACAGTAGCTTAATTCCCATTTCTTCCAATTAAATGTAGATGCACTTGTTCGTGTTTGGATAATCTGCAGTTATTTTACTTCTTGGCGGTATGCTTTCTACATGCACAAATTGAATATACACATTTGTGAGAATGCTACCCAAAGTGTTTATATAGAAGAAGTTCTTTACATGCAGTATATGCATTGCAGTATATTACAGAAATCAAGGATCAGCCTATGGTCTGGCACACCTCCCAACTGTCCCGCTTACTGCAGGAACGTCCCGGTATTCAGGGATGTTCCCCTGTCCCATCCGGGGCCGCCATTTTCCCGTGGTGGAAGGGCAGTTGGGAGTCCCCCCAACATTGCAAGAATAGATGCTGTGCACATGCGCACGGCGTCTATTCAGCGAAAACGGGGGCGCGGTCAGAGGACGTCATCCCACGAGGCCACTCCCCCCTGTTAAAGGCCACATCCCTTTTTCAGGAGCGCGGGAGTCCCGATCTCCCCTTTCAAAAGGTTGGCAGGTATGGTCTAGTCAAGATAATCCAAATTTTTTACATTAAGAACTCTTTACCCCTAATGTTATGTAATCTCCCCCAAAATATCTGTCTCCAGGATTCACTTGAAAAACTACCAAGGAACGGCACAGTAGATTTTCAAAATATTTGTTGTGCAAAAAGTTGTTTATTTGGGGCATGTGAATTGTTACCCTACTCCAGGAAAAAGTTATCCGTCATTTGCGCAACAGTACAGCTAGATGGCCCATGCGAACATTTCACATGCGAATGGGCCAAAAGTCAAATTTGAACTTCGATTTTTAAACACACAATACACTTTGTAATTCTAAATTAACTATTCATGAGAAGCGGAGAACTTAATCTTTAAAATGGTACTGTCCTCATTTATCAATTTTGGTTTATTATGAAGAAAGAAAAAAGAGATCGGCACCAGGTGCACCCACTCTGTTCTGCCGCTAGGGGGAGTGCTTGTCACAACATTGCAAACTTTCCCTTAATAAAGTCAATGTGCATTCTTTCATTTGAGATGTAAACAAAAGTTACCAAATTCTTCAGGAAAAATCAGAAAACTGAGCATGTTTGATTTTTTTTTAATTATTATTATTTCACTAAAACCTATAAAATAGTAACTTTTAAACTACTTTCCTAAAGTGTTAATTATGTAACTTTTTGAATTAAATGATTCATTGACACCAGCTTTATTTCTCAATGACTAAAAACAAACTGAAATTAGAAGACAATGAAAAATTGACTAAAACAAAGCAAAATTAATACTGGAAGTGGGGTTTTAAAATGTTTATAGAACAATTATTAGTTCTAGATATTTGCAGTAAATAAATATGACCTGCTGTGAAGGATATACGATTGTGTGTTTTAAAAAAAACTTAAGGTACTCATTTTTATATGATACATGGTATTACCACCATAAGAAACGCTCAGTATATAAGACATTCTTACACTTCTGAGCCTACAAGTTACAGCTATGCAAATTTCTCAAGGGAATTTTAGAGAAATATTATTCAGCATTTATTTTAGTATCATTAAACTGTTTCCAAAAGTGACGAATGAAACATTGACTAAAAATAAGACTAAAATAAAAAGTGTGATCCACTGAATAATGTTGACTAAAACCAAAATACAAAAATGTGAATATAAATCAACTAAAATTTGAAGAAAATTTTAAATCTTATCAAAATTAACACTGTTTCCCAATTCTCTTTCAAACCCGAAAAAAAGTCTTGCAATGACAAAGAATGCACAGAACCAAGGTGATCTGAGACCAAAAGACGAATGCTATCTTCAATAAATGGACATTGGTTGCCTTCCTACACATTTTATTGTTTAGATTCAACATTGTTGGCAATAATGCAGATTTAACACGATAACAGGTTGAACTCGATGGACTAATGTCTGTTTTCAACTTTAATTACTATGTTACTATGTTACTATGTAACATATTTAAAATGACAAAAAAAGTAATACCTTTGTTGCATTTCAGATCCCTGCAAATCCAAAAACTGCCGTTTGAAGGAACAATGCCAGATCAAGGGTAACACTGCGGTTTGTGTGCCAGAATACTCAAGCACTTGTTGGGCATGGGGTGACCCCCATATGCAGACCCTGGATGGGTATGACTATGACTTCCAAGGCACATGCACCTACATTTTGGCTAAGTACACAGGAAAAGATCCCACCCTGGAACCGTTCCAGATTACCATAAAAAATAATAACAGAGGAAACCCAGCGGTGTCATACGTCAGGACCATGGAAATTAAAATGTTTTCTACCACAATCACCATTAATGTTGGAGAATTTACTCAAATACAAGTAAGTTGCTCTAACTTGATGCATGTAAGTGACCCATTAATATAAATGTATATGATACCTATGAGGAATTCTATTAAAGATGATGTGCTGCTGGGCATCACCACAATTCATAGCTGCACACATATCTGCCATATACAGTAGGTACAACATTGCAAGTTTTCTCTTACAACTTTTTGAGGTACAAGGGAAAAATTGTGATGTCGATGGATGTAATGTGCCATTCTGGAACAACAAATAACATCTATAGTGTTAAATTTAATTGCCCCTTAAATTGCCATTAGCAAGACTTCTTTGTATTTTTGTGCATAGTTTGGGCTGGGATTAGAACCCAGTAATGCTATTCTGAGAGGGTATGGGAGATGTAACTAGAAGTAGAGATTTGCCAGTATTACAGTAGTTACCTCTGATTATACAGTAACTTCTTGAAAGTAAGAAACTAAAAAAAATGTAGAGATGACCGAGAAGTGTGAGAAGCAATGTAGAATCAAGAGTCAAAAAAAGTATTCATAGAGAATGCACAAAGCACAATATAATTATTGCAAATCCTAGTATTCAAGCACTGTATAGAACTCATGTTATTCTCATTTCTGACCTTGAAGACATTTCCAGGTCTGCATCTGAGGGTTGGTCCAACAACTAAGACTTAGGTAGAGGCACTGAAAACCAAGAAATAAAGCACAGTATAAACACATATTTTCTACTGAGATAAACAAAAAACTGAGAGTGTTCACTTTGACTCATCTAGTATTACCCCAGATTATGTTTTGGAGGCACTGCTGAGACCCAGATGACTCTTGCTCTCCAATTTTGCAACCTCTCCTGTATTGGCATTCCCCTTGACTACAGTTTATGTAATACATAATTACACTATGTTCCTAACGTTATTGAAGGGACCTCCCCTCATGGCTAAAACACCGATTTACATTTATACATAAACAAACAATATTTTATAAAGCTTTGCAACCATCATATGGGGGAAATTTACTAAGATCTGAGTTGTATTTCATGAGATGTTGCTATGGGCAACCATTCTAGAAGAAAATGGATAGTATCTGATCAGTTGACCATAGCAACATTCCATCTAAACTAGAACTACCATCTTAGTAAATGTACCCCATATTATTTTTACATTATAGGGAATCACCACTCTAAAATGGGGTAACACTAAAACTGTATTTGTTTCTGTTTGCATAGGTCAATGGCGAGTTAACAAATCTTCCAGTCAGTCTAGCCGGTGGGAAACTGAAAGTGAGTCAAAGTGGTTTTACAGCCACTGTGGAGGCTGAAGGCGGTTTGGTAGCCACTTTTGATTGGAATTGGTTCAGCACTGTAACCGTACCCAGCAGCTACTATAACTCACTGTCTGGCCTGTGTGGTAATTTCAACCAAGATCCTAATGATGATCAGAAAGAACCTAATGGAAATCTGGTGAACTCTACTTTAGCCTGGGCAAGATCATGGAAATTGGATGACCGAGATCCATTCTGTTTTGACATTTGCCCCGGAGATTGTCCGACCTGTGATGAACAAAAGAAGATTCAGTATAAGGGTGACAACAGCTGTGGCCTCATCTTGAAAAAAGATGGCCCGTTTAGGGAATGTGTCCCAAAAGTCAGTCCCAACAAGTTCTTTGACTCCTGTCTCTTTGATGTCTGTATGAATGATGGTGCTAAACTCATACTTTGCCAATCACTTGAGACATACGCAAGCACATGCTTAGGAAAAGGAGTTAAACTTTATGACTGGAGGACACCTTCTGGCTGCCGTGAGTCCAATATTTTATTTACTCTACACACAGTATAATTATAGCACAGCAGGAACATAGCCATGTAAAATGTTCCCGACCTTTTAAAAGACATGATCACAGAAATTGATTTCAACCTGTATGGTTTCCAATGTAAACAATTGTTATAGAACTCATCCATTTATATGACACACATGTAAGTTTCCAATAACACACCAATAACAATTTGTAAAATTATGTTGGAGGACCTTCTATAAGTATCATATAAGGGGATGATTATATATATAATAAAGTAATAGAACCAACAATAAGATAAGTTATTTACATAAACCAGTTAGGTGTCTAAAGTCTTTGTATTTATTTCAGCCAAAATTTGTGAAGATAAGAACAGTCACTATAATGCATGTGGAAATGCCTGTCCAGCCTGCTGCTCTGACAGAGATGCCCCAGCCAAATGCAAAAAGCCCTGTGTGGAGACGTGTGAGTGCAATGGCAACATGGTCCTCAGTGGTGGCAAGTGTGTTCCCACCTCAAGTTGTGGTTGTCAATACAATGGACGGTATTATGAGCCTGACCAGTCCTTTTACAATGAGAAGTGTACTACGCTCTGCAAATGTGACCCACATATGGGAATTGTGGTTTGTCAACAAATCAAATGCAAAGACAGTGAGACGTGCATGGTGGTCAATGGGATCAGAGGGTGCTACCCTACTTATTATTCCACATGCATCGCCTCTGGGGATAATTACAAGACCTTTGATAATAAGAGGTTCCCATATGTGGGGACCTGTATCTACCAGATGGTGAACACTATACCAAATAACTCATCTCTGACACCCTTCGCAATCAACATACAGAATGACCAGCGGGGAAACCATGCCGTACCCTCAACCAAAGATGTGATGTTGAAAGTGTACAACCAAACAATAACCATAAGCAGAGACTTCCCCCAACAGATCAAGGTACATAAATACTGTGGAAATGTCTTTGTTGTGTGACATACAGAAAATATATTGTATTTTAGGACCATTTTTAAGCTCTAAGGATGAGTTTGATGTATAACTGATTATTGTTTGCTATTATCACGATACTATGGAAAATCGTGCCACTTCCTTCATCTCAGAACATGTTACAAAAATACTCTGCTTGATTTGTGTTTCAAAGTACAGTATTCTATACTTCTATATAGAACCATGTACCTCTCCTATTTGGTCCACTCTACAGTATCCATCCCATAGCCCTCTATACAGGTTTTGTCATCTAATGAATTCCCTATGCAACAGTTGGAGATGAGTCAGAGGCTTGGATCTATCCAGAAAGAGTGCCACAGCAGGGAGTTAAAACCATTGATTAAAAAACTGGATAAAGTTTTAAATAATGTTTAGCAAATTTATTTATACAGTATTGAAACCCTATGCTTATATTGAAAAATACTGTACTAGTTAGCGGTAATAGTGCATTTTCTTATTGGTTATTGTTTTGTAACTATTTCAGAAATTAACACACAACTTTACCTACATTAGTAATATACACTTCTTCTTTCCAGGTTGATGATGTATTGACAAACTTGCCTTTTTATCATGAGGCAAAAAAGATTGCCGTTTTCCTGTCAGGAAATAATGTGATTCTCAAGGCAGATTTTGGTCTATCAGTGAGTTTTGATGGAAGGAACTATGTACGAGTGGTAATGCCAAGTACTTACAAGGGACACGTCAATGGTTTGTGTGGCAACAATAATGGAAATCCCTCTGATGACTTCACCATGGGTGGAGGAGTAACAGCTAAAACTCCAGAAGAATTTGGAGACCACTGGAAGGTGGGAGGGGCAGAGGGATGCGTGAATAAATGTTCTGACTGTAGAAAGTGCACCGAAAAAGAAATGGAGCCTTACAAAAAGGAGCAATATTGTGGACTTCTCTCCAAACCTGATGGTCCATTCAGCAAATGCTATGCTTCCATTGACCCAACGCCGTACTTTGACAAATGTGTATCTGACGCCTGTTCATCCAAGGGCCACCAGTCTGTTTTCTGTGCCAGCATTGATTCCTATGTCTCTGAATGCCAAAGAAACGGCTCTGTGATCAAACAATGGAGAACACAATCTTTCTGTGGTAAGATGCTTTATATTATTAGATTAGGTACTTGTTTCCTAGCACGGCGCCCGTCGGGGTTGATCGCATGCCTTAAGTTAAGGTACTTAAGGCATGAGATCGACGCGATCGACGCAATTTTTTGTCAATTAGCAGATTGAATTGCCGGCATTGAGAAAATCACGTTGATCGCGTCCATCGCATCCCATTATAATGGCATGCGATGCGACCGACGTGATCAACGCGATTTTCCCTAGAGATCAATGTTAAATGAGTTTTTAAAGTTAAAGTCGCGTTGATCGCGTCGATCGCATGCCATTATAATGGCATGCGATGCGATCGACGCGATCAACGCGATTTTGCATAGGGAACAATGTAAAAATAGCTTATGTGCCCTTTTTTGATTCAATATGGCCCCTCATGGGTGTTAATGGTCCCCCATTGTTAACGCCACCCCACTATTGACGCCAACCCGAAGCGCGGCGAGCGCAGTTAATCAGGATAATTATAATGGACTCTGCAATCTAGATAAAAATCGAGATACTTTGCTTACCTTTTGGCCAAAGAATAATGGCCCACCAACCAGCGTACAGCGAACCTAATTTCTGATGGGTCCCTAACACTAAGGCTCAATTCTTGAGTGCGGGATCCCACCAAGCCAGCAGAGGCCAGTTACTCCAAGGCATCACAGCTACCCCAAGGCTTCACACTAGTGAGAGGTTAGAGTGCCAGTGAGTATTAAATAAGAAAAAAAAAATAAGCAATGTGTTAAGGAGTGTTACATAAGTGAGAAGCATAAATTAGTATACAATAATTGGTACAAATAATTGTTACATTGGTATAAGTAATATGGGCAAAAAAAAAGTGCCAAATTGATCGTGGCAAAGTTATGTCCCAGAGAAGCCAGGCCACCTCACCTCAGGGGGGCTGCACCCCAAACTTATTCTGATAAGTTGTGCAGGATAAATCTATTCAGGCCTTACCATTGAGACGCCTTTTACAATATGTAGTCTGCGAGTGCTAATGACCCAGTTTAATCAAAATCACCTTTGAACAGTGCACTGAATGGTGAGGTCACAATGCAGCAAACATCACCTACCATTTCAGAGGAGTCAACATTTTGGTGCCACCACCTGGAAGGTGGCAACCCTGGTGAGGCTGGTACTCCCATACGATGCTTCTGGGATAACCTAACAGTGGGGAAAAGGGGGTAACAGGTACTCACACTTAGGATATTTGTTCTGAATGTCCATGCAGCACTGCAAAATACAACCTAGCTAAATGGGGTTACACATGTGCAGTAACACTCCGGCAGCCATTTTGGTGAAGGATGTCCTTCACCTACAGGACATACTGTAAGAGACAGAGATGAGTGCACAGCTCTCCAACATATTTATGGTCAAAAAATGAATACAATTTGTTATTGCTCACTTATAAGAGTCTATGATAAATCCATATTCAATATTATTGTTTTGTGCTCACAGAAAAGGTCTGCCCCATCAAAAACCACTATGAACTCCATGGTGATGGATGTCCGGCTACCTGTTATGGTCGCACAACACCACAAACCTGTGCCAAATCCCACACTGAAGGGTGCTACTGTGATAATGGCTTCATTCTCAGTGGTCAGGACTGCGTGCCTCTTTCCGAATGTGGCTGTGTTTATGACAATGCCTATTACAAGTTGGGGCAGGAATTCTACACCAACAACCTGTGTCGGATGAAATGTACATGCGGACACAATGGCATCACCACCTGCAAGAGCAGTCCGTGTGGCACACATGAAGAATGCAAAGTGGTAGAAGGTGTCCTAGGCTGCCATGCCAAAGAGTTTTCCCAATGTGTAGCATGGGATGACCACCACATCACCTCATTTGATAATGTATACTATGACCTACAGAGCTCCTGTCCTTCTACCCTTGTTAAGGTTAAGGGACACTATGGAAATTATCTAGTGACAGCAAATAAAATACCAAATGAAAAATCTGCTGTCACCAAATCAGTCGTCGTCACCATTGGAGACCATGTCATACACTTGGAGAGAGGGAAAACCTGGAGCGTACTGGTGAGTTGTTGGCCAGCCTTTATATTTGTCTATAACAATGATTCTCAAACTCGGTTCTTAGGACCCAACACAGGTAACATTTTCCAGGTGCACAGTGTGCCACCAACTGTCAGATTTTATTTAAAAAAAAAAGATGGCATGGAAAACATGAACTGTGTGGGGTCCTGAGGACTGAATTTGAAAAACAGACATTGGTAAATATAGAATAATGGGGCTGATTGATCAACAGGTTTTACCATGTGGAACAAGTTTTAAAACTCGATGTTTGTGATAAATGGTGCTACAGCCAATTAGCTCCAAACTGTCATGTGTTTGAAAAAAGACAGTTAGGGGCTATTGGTCATGAGCACCAATTATCAAAATCTTGTTGCGTATGATACAATTCATTGATAAATCAGACCCAAAGATTACTACAAGAAAAATGACATATTTTGTATTACTTTACTCAGATAATTTAAATAAAGTAAATAAACATATACCTGTAGTACAGTACATTGTAAATTGTAACATGATACATAAAAGCATAGCAGTAATACTGTAAATACAATCATTTTGTCACCATTAGTCTATTTTCTCAGGGCTACTTATGGGCACACATTTACTGTACGTATCAGTGGTGCTCTGCCATATGTTTCAGTATACATTTATATAGAAGTGTACTTAGCATATGCTTTTCTTGTTATATGTAGAAATAAATTATATCTAGAAAATAATTTGTACAATATGGGTGGTTCTAGAAATCCTTGGAATCTTAAGTCAAGGTTTGATTAGAAAAACAATAGCTGTGATCAGTCATTTATCTTCCATTAAATATCTGAGATTTAGGTCTCCAGGCTGTGGGCATCATTGGCGCAGTGACCTGCCACTTTTATTTCAGGAAGTTACAAATAACATTGGGTTGAATTTCTTAGAATTATCTATAACTATCATTGATTATTATGTTAGTTAGGGTGATGTACTGTATAATAGGTTTTCTGATTTTGTTTTTTTCCAATCTCAGGTGAACGAAGAAAGATACAACCTTCCATATCAGTCCCAAGGTCATCAATTTTGGATAAACGAAGAAGGGAATAATGTTATCATTCAGGCTAAGGATGGTTTTAGGGTGATGTATGACCGGCAGTACGGTGTCTCAGTCTGGGTACCCAGCTCATACGCTGGAACCACTGAAGGGCTCTGTGGAAATTACAATAAGGACAAGAAAGATGACTTCCGACTTCCTAATGGCACCATTGTCACCGACCCGGCGGTATTTGCTGGCTCCTGGGCAGTAGCTGGTTCGAGCTGCCAAAGATGTGCTGGAGATGAGTGTCCAACCTGTGACAAAGCTGCATCTGCTGAGGCTATATCATCTACCAAATGTGGAATGATAAAAGACCCACGGGGTCCATTCAAGGACTGCCATGCCCTGGTGCCTCCAGAGGCATATGCCAATAGCTGCGTGTCTGATGTTTGTGGTGGAAGTGATGGGCATGGCACTCTGTGTGCCAGCCTACAGGCTTATACTGCATTGTGTCAAGAGAAAGGAGTCAAGATTG
Source organism: Crinia signifera (assembly GCF_055691185.1). Taxonomy (NCBI): domain Eukaryota; kingdom Metazoa; phylum Chordata; class Amphibia; order Anura; family Myobatrachidae; genus Crinia; species Crinia signifera. Next base: position 10,301,154 of record NC_139226.1, read on the forward strand.
GATCCTGGAGAGATATCGCCAAGTGCCGTAAGATATTCATTTACAGTTATGGTTTATGAGAATTGCAAATTATCCAAACAATTTGGATGCTTCAACTTGATTCTTATAGACTTTCACATGATGTGTATGATGTGTATCCAACATATTTCACACAACATTACGGGGCTTACATTTAAATCATTTACAATGTCTAATCAGGTTTTGAAATGATTGCCGCTTTAAAAATAAGGGCATTTTCGGTCGGCAACCCTGACTTCCAGCAATGTCAGACCCTATTACATATACACCATAGGGTGGCATGTATAAAAAGTTGTTGTCATTACTCTGAAAACCACAAGAGATCTAGATTCCCATATGTATTTAAAAGGTGTCTAACACATATCAGAGATTTCGGCTTCACTCCTCAGACATAGCAGTCTTCGTAGGGTCCTCTGTCCCTGCCATGTCCCCACATGCAGCAGGCACCAAAAAGCATTATAGTCCATAGATTGTTGCTCAGAACAAGAGAAGGCAATGGTAACAATTATCTGGAGAGGGATCTGAATGACCTCACTCCATTCCTTGTGGCTTTATTTAATTTGACTACTGGTCAATAAACCTGGAAGCCTATGCGTTGCAAGGACAGCTCTGTAACAGTGACCATGGGCTGCATTCTGAGTCGGGAACCATGCACTGACACAAATAGCAAGTCACAATCCTCACTTTATGTTTCCCTGCAGCACTGGCGTGTCAGGCCCACAGTCATTACTCGCTGTGTACACGGACCTGTCAGGAAACCTGTAACGGTCTCGTCGCACCGAGCTCTTGCAGCAGCAGATGTTTTGAAGGCTGTGAGTGTGACACTGGTTACATATACGATGGGGACAAGTGTGTAACAATGGATAAATGTGGATGTGATTATAATGGGAGGTACTTAATGGTAAGTTCATAAATGTAATAATATGTATCACTTGATGACAATTACATGCATTATACACAGTTATTTTAGCATCCCTATTAGATTTTGTTTTGTGTTTTGTTTATGAATCATAAATCCATTAATTCTACGTTTATAAGTCATTTATTGAGTCTTTTATTTTGTGATCCTTTTATATGTAGAATATTTCTAAATCATGTTTTAATCCGAAATTGAGGGCATTACTGTATTAACTTCCTTTTTAATAATTAACTGTGAGCTTCAGTATATAACATGCATTGTGGGTTATCCAATGGTAAAATCCAACTTATGGTACAACTGTCATCTGATTCTACTAGAAACACTAAAGGCAGTTTACAACCAAGTGCAACTTCATGGGTTACTGCTGTCTTGCTGTTTGCTGTAGTGGTGAACGGCAGATGAGTGAACCGTGTGTTGGCTGTGTGGTTGGATAAACAAATAGAGTTCACTTCTGCTGTCTGCTTATCAATCCAGCCCTTGTGTATATCTGTTTATATTTAATATAGTTATTTGTGAACCTAATAGTAATTAGTGCTGTAAAGCTTATACAACAATGGTATTATGCATTTAAAACGTGTTGGTCATATTTTGCAGAATAATGAATCTGTGCTGAGTGCTGACTGCAGTCAGGAGTGCACTTGTGGTCCTGGCCCCAGGGTGAGCTGCCGTAACACCAGATGTGCCCAGGACGAGAGATGCCAGCTTCAGGATGGTGTGAGGATGTGCATCAACAAGAGTGAGTACAGAAAATTGGGTTGACAATGGTAATACATATGTGCCTTCATACACCTATCCTTTAATTGTGCCAAGTACATCTAGCACATTACAGACTTCGCAACTAAGCTGTGTAACTACCTTAAACCCAATGGTAGATTTATTTTGTGGGGGCCGAGCAAACCAAGCACTTCAGCCACAAAATTGAAACAGTCTGTCAGAGGAGTCTATATGATTCTAAGACAATTTTACAGTTCAATCTCTGAAGGTGTAATACTGTAGGTGAAACCATATCACTATGGGTTATGCTTGTTGTAATGGTGAAAACTTTCCCGTCGTATACAAATGTGTATTATTGCACATGTAAAAAACTTAATAGGGATGAGCAGAGATGATCTGAGTGTGGCTCTGAATCAACCTGCTGCTGGCTCCATACCCCTAATGTCAACCAATAGACAAATGTTATCTGCATTAAATATACATTGGTTGCTCTTACAGTATATGCATCTTATAGTGAAGATAATGTACAAGATTGTTGCCAATAATGCGGATTTAGCACAAGATAGCAGATTTATATGGGCAAAATAAAAAGTGAAAATAATTTTGTCCAATTTTAGATCCCTGCAAATATAAAAACTGCCGTTTGAAGGAACAATGCCAGATCCAGGGTAGCACTGCGGTTTGTGTGCCAGAATACTCAAGTACCTGTTGGGCATGGGGTGATCCCCATTTCCACACCCTGGATGGGCATGACTATGACTTCCAAGGCACTTGCACATACATTCTGGCTAAGTACACGGGCAAGGATCCCACCCTGGAACCGTTCCAGATTACCATACAAAATGATGACAGAGGAAATGAGGCTGTGTCATGCATCAGGACCATGGAAATTAAAATGTTTTCTACCACAATCACCATTAATGTTGGAGAATTCACTCAAATACAAGTAAGTTGCTCTCATTTATTACATGCAAGTGAACCATAAATATAAGGGCGGAAAACATTAATTAGATTGACGAAATGCAGGTATTGCTGCAATTCCCATCTGTGCACATGTTGGCCATACACAGTAGGGACAAGATAGCAAGTTTTCCCATGCAACTTTTATGGGATGTGAGGAAAAATATGTGATGCTGACAGTTGAATTGGTCTGTTCTGGCACAGAAAATCTCTTCTATAGCACCAAATTGAATTCCCTCTTAAAATTGTTACATCTTTTTGTTGGACTTAACCAAGAGTTACAAATAAGTGTAGTAAAGGCTAAACTAAATATCCTTAAATCCACAATTTTATTGTACAAGTAGCCATAAAAAGCCATCCACATTGTTTCAGTGTTCTGAATACAAAACCGTACATGAGTAGACAAATCACCAAGAAGATGGAAATTACATCTGTGGTGCCAGGATCACTATTCAAGTTGGAGAAAATTTAATTGTACAAGGTTTTATTTTACTACCTAAACTGTGAAGCTCAAATGATCTAGATTCAATGAACCAAACATCAGTTGAGTTTAAGGAAGATTTAGCTGTTATTACGGGTGAATTTGTCTTTTGGTGATTTTTTTTCCGAAAACGGCCAAAATCCATATTTTTTAGAAAATCGCACATTTTATAGGATGCGATTTGCGGGGAAAAAAGTTACGTTTTTTGCCACAAATTTGCACATTCTGACCTGGCGATTTTAAATAACACATTAATTCGCATCTAGATGTTTTCCCATTATAAAGTATACTATTCGCAAATTTAATGGGATGCAATTTTCTGAAACCAGCCCCGGAATCTTGTCCCCGTATTTCTGAAACCAGCCCTGGAATCTTGTCCCTGTATTTCTGAAACCAGCCACGGAATCTTGTCCCCGTATTTCTGAAACCAGCCCTGGAATCTTGAAACAGACCTGGTACCAAAAATATGGGGGACAAAAAAAACATCACAGGGTTCCAACATCCCACGATGTCATGCCACAGACTCTTTTTACATAAGGTCTCTCCGCCGTGGCATGCTCACCGTAGCTGGTCATCCCTGGATGGGGTACCAGGGGGAGCGGGGACCCCCCCAATAAAGTTTTCCCCCTACAGGCTTCATCCATCCAAGGCTGAATCCTGGGGCTGTCCCCAGCATCCATGGGCGGTGGACGCCGGGGTGATACGTTTTAAAGTGTAAAAAAAAACACATTTGCTTTTTACAAGTGAACAACAAGTCCCAACAGGTCTCCCCCGCATGCTAGGATTTGGCGAACCACAAGTCCCAGTATGCGGGGCATTAATGGGCCCCCTTGGACATGTGGTCCACCTGTAAAAAGAATGTTAAAAAAACACAGACACAGAGAAAAGTAAAACTTTATTTTACACATACTCTTTATAGATTTTAGGTTACCATCATTCTAACAGGTTGTTACACTATGCTGTAAATATTGTGTTTTAAATTGTATTTGTTTCTGATTATTTGCACAGGTCAATGGCGAGTTAACAAATCTGCCAGTCAGCCTAGCTGGTGGGAAACTGAAAGTGAGTCAAAGTGGTTTTACAGCCACTGTGGAGGCTGAAGGTGGTTTAGTAGCCACTTTTGATTGGAATTGGTTCAGCACTGTAACCGTACCCAGCAGCTACTATAACTCACTGTCTGGTCTATGTGGCAACTTCAACCAAGATCCTAATGATGATCAGAAAGAACCTAATGGAAATCTAGTGAACTCTACTTTAGCCTGGGCAAGATCATGGAAAGTGTACAATGGAGATCCATTCTGTTTTGACGTTTGCCCCGGAAAATGTCCGACCTGTGAAGAAAAGAAGAAGATTCAATACAGGGGTGACAACAGCTGTGGCCTCATCTGGAAAAAAGATGGCCCGTTTAGGGAATGTGTCCCAAAAGTCAGTCCCAACAAGTTCTTCGACTCCTGTCTCTTTGATGTCTGTATGAATGATGGCGCTAAACTCATTCTTTGCCAATCACTTGAGACATACGCAAGCACATGCTTAGGAAAAGGAGTTAAACTTTATGACTGGAGGACACCTTCTGGCTGCCGTGAGTCTAATATTTTATTTACTGTACACACAGTGTTGTTATAGCACAGCAGGAACTTAGCCATGTCAAATGTTCCAGACCTTTTGAAAGAAGTTATCATTGTAACAGGAATTGATTTCCACCAGTGTGTAGTTTCCAATTGCTATAGATCACATCCATTTATGTGACATACATGCAACTTTCCAGTAACACACAATAACAGTTTTAAAACAGTGATTGTTGATTATATAATTGATAAGAGCTATCCACAAATGTGTAATATGAGCGTAGGAAAGACTAGTTTCATAATGTGAAATTAATAAAACCAACAGTAAGATGAGTTATTTGCACAGACCGATCAGGTGTATATAGTCTCCGAGATGTGTTTGATTAACAGAATCTCTTCTTTGTATTTATTTCAGCCAAGGTATGCGAGGATAAGAACAGCCACTATAACGCCTGTGGAAATGCCTGTCCTGCATACTGCTCTGACAGAGATGCCCCAGCCAAATGCAAAAAGCCCTGTGTGGAGACGTGTGAGTGCAATGGCAACATGGTCCTCAGTGGTGGCAAGTGTGTTCCCATCTCAAATTGCGGCTGTCAATATAATGGGCGGTATTATGAGCCTGACCAGACCTTTTACAATGAGAAGTGTACTAAGATCTGCAAATGTGACCCACATCTTGGAACTGTGGTTTGCCAACAAGCCAAATGCAAAGACAGTGAGATGTGCATGGTGGTCAATGGGGTCCGAGGGTGTCATCCTACTGAGTATTCCACTTGCATCGCCTCTGGAGATAATTACAAGACCTTTGATAATAAGAGGTTCCCATATATGGGGACCTGTATCTACCAGATGGTGAACACCATACCAAATAACTCATCTCTGACGCCCTTCACAATCAACATACAGAATGACCAGCGGGGAAACCATGCCGTATCCTCAACCAAAGATGTGATGTTGAAAGTGTACAACCAAACAATAACCATAAGCAGAGACTTCCCCCAGCAGATCAAGGTACAGAAATACTCTGGAAATTACCTTGTTATGTGACATTAGAGGAAATGTGTCAAACGTTCGCGAGATATAAAGTGAAATAGTTATTTGCCCAATCAATCATTTTATTTATCTAGTAGAATCTATAATATGTCAGTATCTGATTGGTTGCTATGGTCACCGTATCCGCAGTGTTTCTCTCAAAGAGTTAATAAGTCATTATATAATAAGATCTTGACATACTGTATGTACTGTAGCATATGAACATACATGATGAAATTACCAATAAATGTGTTAGCTTTAATATGTCAAGAATATACTGTAACACCAGCTTATTGGAAATGGTTGGGTCCCTTTGCACCCACTCTTCCTATAACTACAGTAGACACAAACTTAGAACTAATTGGCATTTTGCTTTTTTTGCCACTGGCACAAAACTTGCCACAATCATGTCATTTCCTTCATCTCAGAACCTGTTACATGTACTAAGCTCTGTATAGAGTGGAGTAAGCCAGTGCAAAAGGTCAACCAATCAGCTGCTCTATATCATTTTAAAGTATGCGAATTATAATTGTTACTTTATTGTTGATTGGTGTCCATGGTACCTGTCCACTAGATCACTTCTCTGCTCTTCACTATCCCATGATCCCCTACATGATATTGGAAAATGCATTTTGTTTCACTGTACAGTATTCTATATTTCGATATACAATAGATCTAAGCCCAGGACATTACCCATTTTTCCATCAATAGTTTTTGTTATATTTGTGTTCCATTGGTCATGGAAAAGGGGGATAGATAAAACAGAGAGGAAAAGGGAATAAGGAGTCACCTGGCACAGTCACAGAAAATATTTAAAAAGCAAACCAAGTAATTGTCCACATAATTAAAGCGAATAAGACAATTCAAAAATATATACGGTGAAACCAATGAGATTAATAGCAACTTGACCTCTAATAACAAATCAATAATCAGTTTCAAGCATGGTCCTGACACCCTCTCCCAAAGATAAGTACTCGTACCAACTGAACTACTTAATTAAAGAGCATTTTGCTGTAAACTCATATGGTAAACCCTGAGTTCCGTCCCAAAGGCATGGTGAACTTGACAAATAATTTTGAATAGAGATGGAGGGGATTTTTCAAGTTTAGGGTTATTGGAGCCCTAGTGGCTAGGGAAATCTGGTCTAGTACATAGTAATCGGCATGGAAAAATATGAAAAAGAGCTTTAGAAGGAGATTCTGGGATTCTCGTATTTGTCCCACTACACCTGCACCATTCCATAATCTCACTCTAAAAGGTTTGGTCATCTAATGCCTCAGCTATAGCATGCAACAGTTGAGATGAGAGTTAGGAGATTATTCTGGTTCACACACAGTGCTGTGAATTTTGCAATGTTGTGTGCGATTTTAACAATGCCCAACGCTCATCCAGACACCTGTCCACCTCTCTCTCATCGTGTTCCCCGCATGACTGCAAATGGATGTTTTGTATAAACATCCATTCGCAGCCTTGGGTGCATGGACCAAAGCCTTGGATGGTCGCCTACCATCAAATCATTTGGTGCGTACAGGCAAAACTAAGGCCCTCTCTGGTGCCTTAGCTTTGTGTGTTCCCTGTACAGGAACAAGGTGGGCAGCTGACATCCGGTGATGTCATCTGCCTGGCCCGGTCATTGCTTTTTTATTCATGGGAACAATCATAATTTTCATGGGAACACCCATAAAACACTGGGAATTCCCATGGGGGCGTCCCCTAGCCGCAGCCCCACGCCCACCACCCACTGATGGGTGCTAATGGGATGGCAAACTAGGAGATCGCAATGCCAGCTTACACTCAACATACAGTTTGCACATTCGCAGAAATTTGCATGCGCACAGCGAAAACAGACTAAAAAAAAACCTCACTGCTATAGCTGAGATACATCCCAAAATTCCTGGAAACAACCTTGATAAAACACAATAGTGGGCTACAATGCATTTTCTGATTGTTAGTTGTTTTGTCACTATTTAATTAGACCAATACAAATGAGCGCTCAACATTTTGGCTATATTAATAATATACATTTCTTCTTACCAGGTTGATGAGGTTTTGACAAACTTGCCCTATTATCATGAGCTAACAAGGATCATAGTTTACCAGTCAGGAAATAATGTGATTATCAAGACAGATTTTGGTCTATCAATGAGTTTTGAAGGAAGGAACTATGTACGAGTGGTAATGCCAAGTACTTACAAGGGACATGTCAATGGTTTGTGTGGCAACAATAATGGAAATCCCTCTGATGACTTCACCATGGGCGGTGGAGTAACAGCCAAAACTCCAGATGAATTTGGAGACCACTGGAAGGTGGGAGGGGCAGAGGGATGCGTGGATAAATGTTCCGACTGTAGAAAGTGCACCGAAAAAGAAATGGAGCCTTACAAAAAGGAGCAATATTGTGGACTTCTCTCCAAACCTGATGGTCCATTCAGTAAATGCTATGCTTCCATTGACCCAACTCCGTACTTTGACAAATGTGTATCTGATGCCTGTTCATCCAAGGGCCACCAGTCTGTTGTCTGTGCCAGCATTGATTCCTATGTCTCTGAATGCCAAAGAAACGGCTCTGTGATCAAACAATGGAGGACACCATCTTTCTGTGGTAAGATTCTTTGTATTATTAGTCATTAATGGGCCAGTTCTTTAATGACTAATGTTTTCTCCTCATAGTGCAGACAAAAACAATTTGCTTACTGTAAATATGAAACTATATGATCTTTTTTATTCATAAAGTATGTCCTATTGGAGTACAACTTAAAAGTTTAATAATAGGCACCAGGAGAATTAGAAAATGGACTTTAGGCCAAAGCAGTGATTCTTAAGCAGAATTGCAGGTGTATTGTTTGTAGGACCACCCAACAGTGGTATACAACAGGTAACGTTTTCATACTGAGGATCTAGGTGTTGAAAGTCAATGCAGCACTGTAATACAACAACACTAATATGGAAGCGGGTGCATATTCGTAGTGACTTTTCAGCAGCGATTTTGGTAAAAAAGTCCTGGCTGATTCAAATAAACAAGATATACGGTACTGTACGAGACAGCACAGGAGCACATGGCTCTAATACATTTATGGTAAAAATCATATAATTTATTGTTTGCTCATTTATAAGAAACTATGATAAATCCATCGACAATATTCTCTTTTTGTGTTCACAGAAAAGGTCTGCCCCATCCACAGCCACTATGAACTCCTTGGCCATGGATGCCCGGCTACCTGTTTTGGTCGCACCGCTCCAAAAACCTGTGCCAAATCCCAAACTGAAGGGTGCTACTGTGATAATGGCTTCATCCTCAGTGGTCAGGACTGCATGCCTCTTTCCGAATGTGGCTGTGTTCATGACAATGCATATTACAAGTTGGGGCAGGAATTCTACACCGACAACCTATGCCGGATGAAATGTACATGCGGGCACAACGGCATCACCACCTGCAAGAGCAGTCCGTGTGGCACACATGAAGAATGCAAAGTGGTAGATGGTGTCCTGGGCTGCCATGCCAAAGAGTTTGCTCAATGTGTAGAATGGGATGACCACCACATCACCTCATTTGATAATGTATACTATGACCTACAGAGCTCCTGTCCTTCTACCCTTGTTAAGGTTAAGGGCCACTATGGAAATTATCTGGTGACAGCAAATAAAATACCGAATGGAAATTCTGATGTCACCAAATCAGTTGTTGTCACCATTGGAGACCATGTCATACACTTGCAGAGAGGGAGAACTTGGAGCATACTGGTAAGTGATTGGCCAGCCTATATAATGCTCCATAGATGTTTAAAAGGTGCATCAAAATCCATCCAAAATTAAGGTCTAATTCTGACTTGATCGCTGGGCTGCTTATTTTTGAGCAGCCCAGGTGAAATCAGGTATATCAGGTAATCTGCAATCAGGAATACGCCGCCTCACCAAAGAGAAGTCCCACCCTGTGCAGTGCTGCAAATTGCTTAGTGCGACTTACGAAAATATTGTCAGAGCTGACGTCACACAACTTCCTATAAAACACCAGGGCACGCCGGCATTTTCTATGATGCTCCCAGAAAACAGAAAGTTACAACCCCCAAACAACGGCATCTTTTCAATCAACTTGTGTATGGCCAGCGATAAAAAAAAATGGCAGGATATTTTCGCAGGATGAACTCTCGCAGGCATAAAACCAGGCCTGCTAGTTCTGAATTAGGCCCTTAGACTGAGACTTTATTGTATATTATGTAAAGACAACACCTTGCTAAATCTAGAATAATCATTACTGATATAACTAAGGAAAATACTTTTTTTACTTCACTTGTTTCATTTAAATAAATGAACATACATTGCTAAATATTGCAGGAGGTATATATGTAAAGAAGCAAATGCTTAATAAAGGCAATGATTTTTGTCAGTATGGCTCCCTTATCTCATGTTTGCTGATGCCCCTTTCAGACCGCACTCTTTACCCATACTTGCCTACTTTTGAAAACTAGTTTGAGGGAGATTATTGTTGGAAATAGAATTTTACACAGTGCCCCATTGAGGGGGTGTGTCATGTGCCACCCAAAGGGCGTGATTGTGAAAAGAGGTTGTGAACGTGGCACCTAGAAGCGTGGGTGTGTACTGCTACATCTGAGAGGAATCTTGTAAAATGATTTGTATTCAAATGTAGATGAGCCCCAAAGCAGTTAGTAAGAGCAACTATACTTGGTAAAGTGCTGGGAAATGGTGCTGGTGATTCAATGTAAATGTATCTGTCTCTTATTCCTGTTTTCCCCAAAAATGTGAGAGTGTAATGTGGACTAGGTGACATGAGGGAGATTACTAGACTAATGAGGGAGAGAGGGAGATTGCTGCTATTTCAGGGAGTCTCCTGCAGAATGCAGGAGGGGAGGTAACTATGTCTCTAGTCAAGGTTTACATTTACATAGAGGTGTATTGTATTGTAAAATGTAGAAAAAAAATGGATGGGTGGATCTAGAAATGGTTGTTCTAGAATCAGACTTTGATTAGGAAAAGAGTAACTTTAATCATTTATTGATCTCCTATTATATTATCTGAATCTGAGCTCATAGAACTACAGGCGTTGTGCATTGTGCAGTAACATGCTACTTTTAGGAAAATGTATCTATAACTGTCATTGATTATGTTGGTAATGTTGATTTACTCTATTCTATGTTTTGTGCTTTCATATTTTTCCAATCTAAGGTGAACGAAGAAAGATACAACCTTCCATATCAGTCCCAAGATCATGAATTTTGGATAAACGAAGAAGGGAATAATGTTATCATTCAGGCTAAGGATGGTTTTAGGGTGATGTATGACCGGCAGTACGGTGTCTCAGTCTGGGTACCCAGCTCATACGCTGGAACCACTGAGGGGCTCTGTGGAAATTACAATAAGGACAAGAAAGATGACTTCCGACTTCCTAATGGCACCATTGTCACTGACCCGGCGGTATTTGCTGGCTCCTGGGCAGTAGCTGGTTCGAGCTGCCAAAGATGTACTGGAGATGAGTGTCCAACCTGTGACAAAGCTGCATCTGCTGAGGCTAAATCATCTACCAAATGTGGAATGATAAATGACCCGCGGGGTCCATTCAAGGACTGCCATGCCCTGGTGCCGCCAGAGGCATATGCCAACAGCTGTGTGTCTGATGTTTGTGGTGGAAGTGATGGGCATGGCACTCTGTGTGCCAGCCTACAGGCTTATACTGCGTTGTGTCAAGAGAAAGGTGTCAAGATTGGATCCTGGAGAGATATCGCCAAGTGCCGTAAGATATTAATTTACAGTCATGGTTTATGAGAATTGCAAATTATCCTAACTGACCTTGACTCAAATGTTCCACTGTAGCCAACATATTTTAAGCACAATGTTAAGAGTCTTTGTAACAGAAATCGGCATACTGTATGTGGGACAGTTTGCTTCAATGTAATGTTTGGGGGGACACTTTATTTTGTAAACCTACACTAATAAGATGTGATTTATTTGTGATGTGGAGTTGACACATTGGGTTATATGTAATAGGATTTAAGTTCCCAGAGGTGCGGGGTGTTGATTTAGCAATATAAATGATTGGCGCTATAAAGATATGGCCGAACCTCAGGCACACTCGGTCACTATTACATATATCCCATAGGGTGGGTTGTCTAAAATGTAAACATGTGTTAAATACTCTTAAAACCACAACACATATGGGAATCTCTTATTTTATATATAAGTTGTGCAGCACATATTAGAGATATCAGCTTCAGTCCGGTGGCATAGCAGTCCCTGTAGGGTCCGCCGTGGCTGCCACAGACCTACATGCAGCAAGTACCAACAAGAATTAGATTACATAGCATGTACCCCCAACAATAGAAAGCAATGGCAAAAATTCCCTGGTGAGGGATCTGAATGATCCCACTCCATTGCTTGTGACTTGTACATTTGGACAGCTCTATAAATAGACTAGATGTAATCCATAAACAATTCATTTGTCAATAATCAAATCTCCTTAGTGATAATGGGCTGCATTCTGAGTCGGGAACCATACACTGGCGCAAATAGAAAGTCACAACTCACTTTATGTTTCCCTGCAGCACTGGCGTGTCAGGCCCACAGTCATTACTCGCTGTGTACACGGACCTGCCAGGAAACCTGTAGTGGTCTCATCACACCGAGCTCTTGCAGCAGCAGATGTTTTGAAGGCTGTGAGTGTGACACTGGTTACATATTCGATGGGGACAAGTGTGTAACAATGGATAAATGTGGATGTGAATACAATGGAAGATACTTAAGGGTAAGGTCATAATAATATTTATCTATAGATGACAATTTCTTGTATAATACACATGCTTACAGTTATTTTAACTGCAACCCAATTAGATTTTTTTATGTTTTGTTTATGATTCTTAATGGGTTTATTATTAATTATTAACAGTTTCTTATATAGCGCACACATATTGTTTGGGACATGGATTAAAGATAATCCCACTTTCAGCCTATACTAAAACTCCGAGTGCCGCTTTACTCTGCGTGGCTATATATACATATATATACAGTATATATATATATATATATATATATACATATCACCCTACAATAGTGTTATATGGCGCCCTTACATAAATTAAGAGTTGAACTAAATTCTGTTTTTCCCAATCCTTATTTGTCCAATTTGTACACACTAAGATTTTTCTTTCATGTAAAATACATTTATTGACACAAACATAAAAACATTAAAACCAAACTTTTTTTAAGTTAATTCTTGTCTTTGGTATTATCCTTTGATTATGGATGATATCAAAATCCCGACGCGTTTTGTCTCCTTCAAGAGACTTCATCAGGGGTGTGCAAAATATTTTGAAATAATCTGGAATAGTCTTTAAAGTGATATAAACTGGATATGTCTTCTCAGTTTATTTGTAAACTCTCTGGTGTCTTTTTAGTATTTATTTTATTGGAAGCTCCTTAACGCCTTCCTAAAATCTAGTAGCTTGGATGTGAATCCTTATATGTAAATTTTGTTTCAAAACCGTTTTGACAGGATTTTGACAGGATTTTGTGGTTATTCATTTATGCTCACATAAATGATTCCATAAGCATCTATATCACCCAGTTTGGAATAAAAATCCTTTTAAAATCCTCTAATAGTGGATATGTATTCCCACATTTTAGAGTTCAAATTGATAGACAATCAGAAGGAGACCACTCCTTCTAGTTCTAAGTGCATTTGTACTCCTCAAGGTCCAAATGGCAAGTCAATATATATATATATATTGGTCATATCTTGCAGTATAATGAATCTGTGCTGAGTGCTGACTGCAGCCAGGAGTGCACTTGTGGTCCTGGACCCAGGGTGAGCTGCCAGAACACCAGATGTGCCCAAGATGAGAGATGCCAGCTGCGGGATGGCGTGAGGATGTGCATCAACAAGGGTGAGTGCAAAATATTGAATTGACAATGGGAATACAGATGTGACCACATACAACTGTCCTCTAATTGTGCCAAATATCCCTGGAACAACACATATTTTGCCACAGAGCTGCATCATGTGTCCTGGAGAAAACAATTTCACAAAATATACATCACTTTCGCATTACTTATGCAACAAAGGTGCATTTCCCCTCCCTGTTCACTGGTATTTCATGTATTTATTGCTTGTGACTCATGTAGCTCTTGTTGAACAGTACTATCTTGACTAATAAAGCCAAAAAACTGGGGTCTGATGAAAGTCAGCAGTTTCATCTGAACGAAAAGTTTTACTGAGAGTCCTGTCCCCCACTACATTAGTTCACTGCTCCATGCAGTGTCAGTTGAGCCGTGAATTGAAAAAGTAGCATAAAAAATTTTGTTTTTATTGTTTCAACTTCTTCTGTGTGTTCAGTGATGTGGACATCAATCAATTGGGAAAAGAGCAGGAGCAGCAACCAAATACTAGCTTCTGCCAATAGTCATGACAAATCTGATACCAGTCTTACTTTAAAGTCATCTACTAATGCTGATACCCAAGGGCATACAGGGTTATGTCATGGCAAAAAACACCTCTTATAAAGGGAAAGTTTAATGCAGGAAACCATAAAATTTTAATTTTGCCATTCAACACATTCAGTGGCATTGAAAGTCCAGGACTATGGCCTTTTTCATGTGTGATGGTTCTGCTACTGTCAGTGAGGTATCTTCTTCAACATCTCATGTTAGCAATGCAAGTTCTCCTCACTCGGAGCATAGAAGAGGTGTCAAAAACATGAGAATTGAATTATCAGTGATAAATAAAAGTAAAACCACCAAGGCAGTAGCACAAACTGTATGTTCAGAAGCAAAAATGTCACAAAACCTTGATAAGAGTCTAAGGGCCAGATGTATCAAGCTTCACAAGTGATAAAATGGAGAGTGATAAACAGCCAGCCAATCAGCTCCTACATGTCATGTTACAGGCTGGGTTTGAAAAATAACAGGTAGGAGCTAATTGGCTGGTTGTTTATAACTCTCTTATTTATTACTTTTGAAGCTTGATACATCTGGCCGTAAGTGTGTCCATGAGTGCTTTGCACAAACCTATCTGATACTAGAGAAGCCTCCTTCCACCATTTCAGCTCCCTCTCCAAATGTAAGGCTGAGCAGCAGAACTGGTAACATAGAAACTACACTTCCCACTGTGGATATACAAGATAGTAAGAGGTATATTTGTGAGCTGACACCAACGCTAAAGAGAATGTTGATTATATGAATGAGGATGCAGTGTGTGTGTGTGTGTGTGTGTGTGTGTGTGTGTGTGTGTGTGTGTGTGTGTGTTAGTCAGGCACCACTGGAAGCAGTCATTGTCCATGATAAGAATAAGATCACTATAATGCCTAGGCATAGGACAAAACAAAATCCACCTTTAACTGTATATGGGGAATTATTTTTAGCCAAATCTTGACAACATATGTCTAGGCATTTATAGCATTTGTAAAGCCACAGTTAGTAGAATTAGAGGCTATTTATTTAAAGGACCTTAACAAGAACTTAACTTTATAGGAACCTCATACATGTTATGTTATGTGCAGTGATTTCATGGAACGTTTTGGGGGAAATCAGAAACTTGTACTTATAAATAGTAACAATAAGTCCAGCATCAGTTACAGTATCTCCATTCTCAGCTAGCTGCGAACCTTTGCAATCACCGCTACCAACATCTTCATCATCAATATCCTCACCAATTATTATAAGTAGTCCTGCATCTAATTTGATAAGAATAGATAACTCCTCCCCTATCCAGTATTCCTCATAAGAATCTTTGAGACCTTGTAAAGTTGACCACTAGATGAATGTTATCTACCTTAAATGTACATTGGTTTCTGTTATGTGCATTTTATTGTATATATACAACATTGTAGACAATAAGGCAGATTTAGGGCATTATAACAGGTTTATATGGAAACAATGAAAAGTGGAATTTACTGTGTTGCATTTCAGATCCCTGCAAATCCAAAAACTGCAGAATGAAGGAACAATGCCAGATTCAGGGTAGCACTGCAGTTTGTGTGCCAGAATACTCAAGTACCTGTTGGGCATGGGGTGATCCCCATTTCCACACCCTGGATGGGCATGACTATGACTTCCAAGGCACCTGCACCTACATTCTGGCTAAGTACACGGGCAAGGATCCCACCCTGGAACCGTTCCAGATCACCATACAAAATGATAATAGAGGAAATCAGTCTGTCTCTTACGTCAAGACCATGGAAATTAAAATGTTTTCTACCACAATCACCATTAATGTTGGAGAATTTACTCAAATACAAGTAAGTTGCTCTCATTTATTGCATGCAAGTGAGGCATAAATATAAATGTTGAAACCATTCATTTGATTACTAATGGCAACTAAATTAAACATGATGTGCTGCCAGCATTGCCGCAATGCCCAACTATACACATATTGCCCATATCGCACCCCATGCATATTTTTGGAGTGCAAAAAAAAAATTGCGATGCCGATAGATGCAATCGTCCCTCATGCAACCTCAAATCTTTTTTATATTGCCATACTGAATTCTTTTCTCTTCACTTCAAATTGTTATATTTTTCTTTGTTGGACTTAACCAATTTCATATTCACGCCTTGTCTTTGCAATACTGTCCTGCAATTTTGCATCTTTTTTGGGGGTGGTATTTTTCAAGTTAGTCTCAAATGCTAAATTAATTTTTCTTAAATCCACAATTTTATAATACAAGAAGCCATCTTAATGAATAGAAAACTGCAAATGTAATAAACATTGAGTAGAAAAATCAACAAGAAGATGGTGCCAGCATCACCATTGAAGTTGGAGAATAACTTGGAGAAAATTGAATTAATCAAGGTTATGTTTGGCTAGAAAGCAAGCAGGGAAAATGGAGCTAGAGAAACAAAACACAGAAAAGAGAGAGACATACAGTATATAGAAATATAGAAACAAAGCACAATATAACTTTTGCCAACCTTGCCATTCAAGCACTGCATAAGAACTCCTATTTTTCTAATCACTTACCTTGAAAATATTCCTAGGTCTCATTCAGGTGGTTAGTCCAACAATAAAGACTTAGATGGAGGCACTTTAAAGAAAGACATAGGGGTTTTAATTTTGAAGTACTAGTGTCCCCCCCCCCAGGTTACATTTTGGAGGCACTGCTGAGACCCAGATGGCTCCCCTCTAAGCTCGTGCCACCTCTCCTGCAAGCCCACAGTAGTGGGGCTACCGAGGAGCATGAGAAAGCTGACAGTTACTGTACTTCTAGTTATGTGTAGTTACATTTTCAAACCCCCTTCAGCTACAACTTTAGTAATAAATGTTTCAACTCAGACCCAATCTCAACACAATTGATGTAGTGATCTATACTCGTAGCTAAATCTCCACATAACATTTACATATACAATTTATATTTTATAAAACTTTTAAACATTATACCCTTTATACAGTAGATTGTAGGGTACCATCACTCTAACAGAAATGTACTTTATACATGTATTAAAAAAACAAATAAACAAATTTTCAAAAAAAACTACTTTAAGCTGTAAATATTGTGTTATAAACTGTATTTTCATCTGTTTATTTGCACAGGTCAATGGTGAATTAACAAATCTGCCAGTCAGCCTAGCTGGTGGGAAACTGAAAGTAAGTCAAAGTGGTTTTACAGCCACTGTGGAGGCTGAAGGTGGTTTAGTAGCCACTTTTGATTGGAATTGGTTCAGCACTGTAACCGTACCCAGCAGCTACTATAACTCTCTGTCTGGTCTATGTGGCAACTTCAACCAAGATCCTAATGATGATCAGAAAGAACCTAATGGAAATCTAGTGAACTCTACTTTAGCCTGGGCAAGATCATGGAAAGTGTACAATGGAGATCCATTCTGTTTTGACGTTTGCCCCGGAGAATGTCCGACCTGTGATGAACAGAAGAAGAATCAGTATAAGGGTGACAACAGCTGTGGCCTCATCTTGAAAAAAGATGGCCCGTTTAGGGAATGTGTCCCAAAAGTCAGTCCCAACAAGTTCTTTGACTCCTGTCTCTTTGATGTCTGTATGAATGATGGTGCTAAACTCATTCTTTGCCAATCACTTGAGACGTACGCAAGCACATGTTTAGGAAAAGGAGTTAAACTTTATGACTGGAGGACACCTTCTGGCTGTCGTGAGTCTAATATTTTTATTTACTGTACACACAGTGTTGTTATAGCACAGCAGGAATTTAGCCATGTAAAATGTTCCAGACCTTTTAAAAGAAATTGTATTCCACCAGAGAATATTTTCCAATGTAAACAATTGTCATAGATCACATCCATTTATACAACACACATGAAAATTTGCAATAACACACAAATAACAGTTGTAAATCAATGTTGGGAGGACCTTCTATGCTCTGTATGAAATAGGGGGATGATTATATAAATGAGAAGAGCTATCCAAAAATGTATAATATGAGGGTAGGAAAGACTAGTTTAATAATGTTAAATGGATAAAACCAACATTAAGATAAGTTATTTGCACAGATCGGTCATTTGTCTATAGTCCACATTTAGATTTTTTTAACAGTATTTATACTTTGTATTTATTTCAGCTAAAATATGTGAGGATAAGAACAGCCACTATAACGCCTGTGGAAATGCCTGTCCTGCATACTGCTCTGACAGAGATGCCCCAGTCAAATGTACAAAGCACTGTGTGGAGACGTGTGAGTGCAATGGCAACATGGTCCTCAGTGGTGGCAAGTGTGTCCCCATCTCAAATTGCGGATGTCAATATAATGGACGGTATTATGAGCCTAGCCAGTCATTTTACAATGAGAAGTGTACTAAGATCTGCAAATGTGACCCACGTCTTGGAACTGTGGTTTGCCAACAAGCCAAATGCAAAGACAGTGAGAAGTGCACGATGGTCAATGGGGTCCGAGGGTGTCATCCTACTGAGTATTCCACTTGCATCGCCTCTGGGGATAATTACAAGACCTTTGATAATAAGAGGTTTCCATATGTGGGGACCTGTATCTACCAGATGGTGAACACTATGCCTAATAACTCCTCTCTGACGCCCTTCACTATCAACATACAGAATGACCAGCGGGGAAACCATGCCGTATCCTCAACCAAAGATGTGATGTTGAAAGTGTACAACCAAACAATAACCATGAGCAGAGACTTCCCCCAGCAGATCAAGGTACAGAAATATTCTGGAAATTACCATAGTGTGTGACATTTGGGGAAACGTGTCAAACCTTTCAAAGAGATAGAGTGGAAAATTTGCTTGCCAACCGATCATTTTCTGTCATTCACATTAGCATCTGATTGGTTGCTATGGTCAAATTATCCACATTATCTGTCTCAATGGATCAGCTGCTCAATAAAATGTTATAATATTCAATTTATAAATGATAATTCTTTGCCGATTGGTGTACATTGCAACCTCTCCACAAGCTCACTTCCCAGTCTTTTCAGTACCCCAGGATCCCCTACATGATTTTGAAAAAATGCTCTTTGTTTCAATGTACATTATTCTATATTTCTATATACAATAGACCTAAGCCCTTCCTCCATTTGTCCCACTCGGTCACAGTCACAGACAAGAAGGACCCACCTGGGAATGACATGGAAAGGGACTTTGTTTATGGGTGTTGCTAATCTCCAAAGGGGGTTTGAGCAGCTGCCACAGAGGTTTGGTTAATCATTAGAGAGTGAAATATCAATGAATGTGCTGTACTATGTGATTCATCGCGCCCTATGGGTGCTCTTCACACCGGTGTTAGGGGCTGCACCCCCTTAACCTGTGAACGCAGGGTGAGGGTAGTGTGATATGGAGGGGGGGAGTAGGTGCTTGGGTGTGGGGGAGTGTCAGGGCTGGGGGGTGCAGGTGGAGATGCTGGCATAGTGCCGTATCATTTATCCATTAAAAAAAACTACAGTGTATTTGTCGGAAATAAAGGGGATGACAGGGGGGAGTGTCAGGCACACAGAGAGAGGGGGATTGGGCAGAGAAAGAGGGTGGTCAGGCAGAGAGAAAAATGAGGGTGATAGAGAGAGGGGTTCGAGTAGAGGGAGAGGGGG
Organism: Crinia signifera; assembly: GCF_055691185.1. Classification (NCBI taxonomy): domain Eukaryota; kingdom Metazoa; phylum Chordata; class Amphibia; order Anura; family Myobatrachidae; genus Crinia; species Crinia signifera. The sequence continues at coordinate 10,320,853 of NC_139226.1, forward strand.
TCAGGCACAGAGAGAGAGAGGTAGGGAGGAGAGAAAAGGTGGAACAAGCACAAAGAGAGGGGTCAGACAGAGACAGAGAGGGGCGAGAAAGAAGGGAGGTTAGACAAAGAGAGAGGGGGGGGAGGGGTGAGAGAGAGGAGTGAAGGGGTGGTTCAGGAACAGGGAGAGAGAGAGGGATGAGAGAGGGGGTAGGCTGAGAGAGGGGGGTAAAAGAGAGTGTGGCACAGAGATGTGAGAAGGAGGGGTTAAGCAGACAGAGACAGATGAGAGAGAATGGGAATGAGCAAAGAGTGTAGGTCAGTGAAGTGGCAGGCACAGAGTGAAGTGGCAGGGGTTAGATGTAAGTAGGTAACGTTGCCCAGCCCTGCTTCTCACCCCTCTTTGAGCACCAGTCGCACCCGCATTACCTCATAGCTGGCACAGCTGCTGTAGTCCTGCTCCCTTTAAGGAGAGCAGTTTTAGGGCAAGCAGAGGAGCCAGGTGTTAGAGCAGACAGCAGGCGGGAGGGCATGGATGCTGGTGGGATATGTTGCGGGCTTGCCGGTGCGAGATGGGGGGGGGCACGGATGCTGGCGGGAGCTTGTGGGCAGGGATTCTGCCTGTTGATCGTGGGGTGTATGTGAGGATATCACTGGAAGTTGCTGTCAGGGATGCTGGCGGAGATTGTGGAGGCGCTGTGGACAGTGGAAGGACAGTTGCTGTTGGGAGTTGTGACGGGGGTGTACGGAGGGGGTGGGACAATGGACAATACTGCCAGGCGGGTGCGGGCAGAGATGGCATGGGGGGGGCGTGATGATGGCGGAGGAGTGACGATGGGGGGTCAGGAAGGGAAGGGGGGACTTAGAGTGCAGTAGGATGGTGTGGGCGGAGATGCTGCGTGGGGGTTCACTTTTGGCTATGGGGGATATGTTGGGTGTGTATAACGCTGGCCGGGGCGCAGTGTGTATATCACTGGGCTAGGGGCCATAACTTTGTGTGTATAACGCTGGCCAGGAGTGCCTGTCAATCACCCGTGTAACTCCACCCAGCGTTATACACAACTCTGCCCAGCGTTATACACACAGGGGATGATTGACAGATGTGGCTAAATATATAAGAGATATGATATACTTTTAGTTTATGCATGATAATGTACCAGATCAATAATGGCAATACACTGTAAAAAATGCACCATTGCCCCAAGAGGAGGTAGGGCCCCAGGCATTGGGGCCCACTGGGGGCTTCCCGTTTGCCCCTTTGGGCCAGTCCAACCCTGGTCACTACACATACATCATTCCATAGTCTCACTCTAAAAGGTTTGGTGAACTAATGACTCAGCTACAGTATGCAACAGGTGAGATGAGAGTCACTGCTATAGATGGGGGACATCCCAAAATCACTGGCAACAACCTTCATTAAACAGACATCCTGACACTATTGTAATTAATGTTATTAAAATCTTTCTATCAAATCTGCTACGCTCTTTCTGATTGGTAGTTGTTTTGTCACTATTTTATTTGACCAATACAAATGAGAGCTCACAATTTTGGCTATTTTGATGATATACATTTTTTTCTTACCAGGTTGATGAGGTTTTGACAAACTTGCCTTATTATCATGAGCTAACAAGGATCATAGTTTACCAATCAGGAAATAATGTGATTATCAAGACAGATTTTGGTCTATCAATGAGTTTTGAAGGAAGGAACTACGTACGAGTGGTAATGCCAAGTACTTACAAGGGACACGTCAATGGTTTGTGTGGCAACAATAATGGAAATCCCACTGATGACTTCACCATGGGCGGAGGAGTAACAGCCAAAACTCCAGATGAATTTGGAGACCACTGGAAGGTGGGAGGGGCAGAGGGATGCATGGATAAATGTTCCGACTGTAGAAAGTGCACCGAAAAAGAAATGGAGCCTTACAAAAAGGAGCAATATTGTGGACTTCTCTCCAAACCTGATGGTCCATTCAGCAAATGCTATGCTTCCATTGACCCAACTCCATACTTTGACAAATGTGTATCTGATGCCTGTTCATCCAAGGGCCACCAGTCTGTTGTCTGTGCCAGCATTGATTCCTATGTCTCTGAATGCCAAAGAAACGGCTCTGTGATCAAACAATGGAGAACACCATCTTTCTGTGGTAAGATGCTTCAAAATATTAGTCATTGAGAACACAATCTCTACACAGATGCTTTGATTTGCACAGATTTGCTTACTTAAATAATAAACTTTATGATATTTTTTCATATGTCCTATTGGTGTTAAACCTATGAGATTAATAATAGGCACCAGGAGGAATTGAATATGGACTTTAGGCCACACAGTGATCCTTAACCAGACTTGCATGTGTATTGCTGATAGGACCACCCAACAGTGGTTTACAGCAGGTAATAGGTTCTCATATGGAGGATCTAGGCGCTGAATGTCCATGCAGCACTGTAACACAACTACACTAACATGGATGTGAATGTAAATTCCTAGCAGCCATTTTGGTAAAGAGGTCCTGGGCGATTTTTATAAACAAAAGATACTGAAGGAGACAGCATATGAGCACACATCTCTAATACATTTTTGGTTAAAAAACAAACACATAGAATTTGTTGTTTGCTCACTTATAAGAAACTATGATTAATCCATATACAATATTCTCTGTTTGTGCTCACAGAAAAGGTCTGCCCCATGCACAGCCACTATGAACTCCTTGGCCATGGATGCCCGGCTACCTGCGTTGGTCGCACCGCTCCAAAAACATGTGCCAAATCCCAAACTGAAGGCTGCTACTGTGATAATGGCTTCATCCTCAGTGTTCAGGACTGCGTGCCTCTTTCCGAATGTGGCTGTGTTCATGACAATGCATATTACAAGTTGGGGCAGGAATTCTACACCGACATCCTGTGTCAGATGAAATGTACTTGCGGACACAACGGCATCACCACCTGCAAGAGCAGTCCATGTGGAGCACATGAAGAATGCAAAGTGGTAGATGGTGTCCTGGGCTGCAATGCCAAAGAGTTTGCTCAATGTGTAGCATGGGATGACCAACACATCACCTCATTTGATAATGTTTACTATGACCTACAGAGTTCCTGTCCTTCTACCCTTGTTAAGGTTAAGGGCCACTATGGAAATTATCTGGTGACAGTAAATAAAATACTGAATGATAATTCTGATGTCACCAAATCAGTCGCTGTCACCATTGGAGACCATGTCATACAGTTGGAGAGAGGGAGAACTTGGAGCGTACTGGTGAGTGATTGGCCAGCCTTTATATCAGGGTGGTCTACCTGACCCTCTCCTTCAGGGAGAAAATGATCTGTTCCTGGACTTCCCTGGTAATGTATGATTGCCATCTCCTGTGGCGAGCTAGGTAATTGGTGAAAAAAGGTGTTTCACCACAGGTGCTGGCAATCCTACATTACCAGGAAAGTCCAGGAGCAGAGCATTTTCTCCCTCATGGAGAGGGTCAGGTAGGCAACCCTGTTTATATTGATCTACAAGTAGCAACCACCCTAGTTTTTAATGGAACTAATGTTTTTTATTAGTGTAGCTTTCTCCTCTTGACTTCTAATCCTACTAACTTTAGGTGAAATGTAGATAAATGTAGAACACATAAGAACACATAGAAAAATAAACATTTTAAATGATTGCTGCTTTGAGGGAAAAGAAGAATTTCTCACATAAATGAAATAGGAAAGTGGAAAAAAAGGCAATTAAAGAGAAAAAAAAGTAAACAAGGTGTAAAATATTTTTTTTTCTTGAAAAATAAGATAATATGGTTTAATCTCTACAAAAGAGCCTTATTTTTTATATTTAGTGGTTTAGGCAGAGTACGTCAGGAAACTGCTCTGACGGATATTTTTTTGACTTGCTGCACTAAAATAATCATCACTGCTCGGCTCACTTTTGTCATAGATTAATGTTTCATTCACAAAACTTTTTTAGACAAAGGCTCTTCCTGTGAAATGTAGAAGTAGCTGATATTTATTAAATAATGTATACAATGTGGGTGGATGTAGAAAGGATAGTTCTAGAAACCTTAATCATGGTTTTATTACGAAAATAATAATTTGAGCAGTCATTGGTTCTCCCATTGCATGTGTACTGTAAGTCTCCCATCCAGCAATCGCAGAATGGATGGTGTAATGTTTACCATTCTTGCCTCACACAATGGGTTCTGTTCCCACTGTGGCCCTAACTGTGCAGAGTTTGTATATTCTCCCTGTGATTGCATGAATTTCTTCTGGGTACTCCGGTTTCCTCCCACAATCCAAAAATATACTGGTAGGTTATTTGGCTCCCAACAAAAGTGAACTCTAGTATTAATGTGTGTGTACCTGGAATATAGATTGTAAGCTCAACATGGGCAGGGACTGATGTGAATGTACAAAAATTCCCTGTAAAGTGCTGCGGAATACGTCTGCACTATATAAATAACTGGTAATAAATAGGTCTACAGGCTGCAACTTTTATTTCAGGAATTTATAAATTACATTGGGTTGAATTTCTCAAAACTTTCTATAACTGTCATTGATTATTATGTTAGTAATGGTGATATACTGAATAATGTATAATTTTTTTATTACATTTTTACAATCTTAGGTGAACGAAGAAAGATACAACCTTCCATATCAGTCCCAAGATCATCAATTTTGGATAAACGAAGAAGGGAATAATGTTATCATTCAGGTTAAGGATGGTTTTAGGGTGATGTCTGACTGGCAGTATGGTGTCTCAGTCTGGGTACCCAGCTCATACGCTGGAACCACTGAGGGGCTCTGTGGAAATTACAATAAGGACAAGAAAGATGACTTCCGTCTTCCTAATGGCACCATTGTCACTGACCCGGCGGTATTTGCTGGCTCCTGGGCAGTAGCTGGTTCAAACTGCCAAAGATGTACTGGAGATGAGTGTCCAACCTGTGACAAAGCTGCATCTGCTGAGGCTAAATCATCTACCAAATGTGGAATGATAAATGACCCGCGGGGTCCATTCAAGGACTGCCATGCCCTGGTGCCCCCAGAGGCATATGCCAACAGCTGTGTGTCTGATGTTTGTGCTGGAAGTGATGGGCAGAACACTGTGTGTGCCAGCCTAAAAGCCTATACTGCATTGTGTCAAGAGAAAGGTGTCAAGATTGGATCCTGGAGAGATATCGCCAAGTGCCGTAAGATTTTTTTTTATACAGTAGTTGTGGTTTTTGAGAATTGAAAATTATCCAAACAATGTTCCTGCTTAACATTTGTAAACATAGTGTGTAGTTACGTTATGTGGTTTTGACGGATTCATCAGAGCACACAAACTGTTAGTTACTACAAAATACACAGCTGACAAGAGAGATCACATCACTGTTGCTGGGATCACATTGCTCATGTGTGCTATACAATTCTGCTCTCAGAAACGATGATGTTGCTGCAGAAATAAGCATTGATTTTTGATGGGGTGTTGTGCATACAGGGCCTGATTCAGACCTGATTGCTGCTGTTCGAAGTTGTAGAGCCACCACCCAGAAAGAGTGAAATGAATGACTTGCGAATGGATCGCTGTTCTGCAATTCCTTTCGCAACTCAGTCACCGTCAAATGATTTTCCCGGTCTGTGCAAGTGTGCATAACGAGGACCCTTCCACAACGACAGATACCGGCTGGTCGAGGCAGGAACTGATGTCACACACCCTCCCTTAAAATGCCTTGTTATGCCTTACTGACACTCCCAGAAAATGGCCGGTTACCACCTCTGCCCAGACTGCTCATTTCTCCCAACACATCAACGCTCATCTCCTCTCCTCTGCCCACTGCCTCATTAAAACCTCCTGCAGTAGCATAACTACAAAATATGCCCCCCCACCAGAAAGTTTTGACACTGCCCCCCTAGAAACGTTGACGCCTTCTCTAGCACCTGCAGAGGAGAAGCCCCCGCAATATCCCATTTCCAGCCTGCTGTGTGAACAGGTTTATAGCTGCTGTATGTGGCTTTAAACCTGTATTCAGTGACCTGGGCTTGGCTAGGAGGTTTGATTTCAAAGGGTTGATTACAGTTTGACTGTTCAGTTGCTAAATGCATGAATTCTAAGACATGAATTCATGTGAGAAGGAGACCAGTCTGTATACAGAATCTTACATACATCATATGAAAAACAGCCGTCACAATATCCTTATGTTTCCCTGCAGCACTGGCGTGTCAGGCCCACAGTCATTACTCGCTGTGTACACGGACCTGCCAGGAAACCTGTAGTGGTCTCATCACACCGAGCTCTTGCAGCAGCAGATGTTTTGAAGGCTGTGAGTGTGACACTGGTTACGTGTTCGATGGGGACAAGTGTGTAACAATGGATAAATGTGGATGTGAATACAATGGGAGATATTTAAGGGTAAGTTCCTTATACAGTCCATGGTACTGTGTATGTTATACATAAAAATAAATATAATAAGATTTATATCAAGTTAACAAGTTTTAAGTTAATTATATACTTTAAAGTTAGCTTAAAGATATCCCCAAATCAAACGTGTTTTACTTTTTAATTATGAATCAAAAACCCATTGTTAATGGGTTTACGATTCATTAATTTTTGAGGCTTTAATATGGAGAATATTTGTACATTATGTTGTAATGCTATTTAGGAATGCATTAACTGTACTAGATTTTATTTTATTTTAATTAGTGACTGTTAGCTTATGTACATAATTTGCACTGTGGGTTATCCGATGCTGAAATACAATTTATGCTATAACTGTGACCATTTTCGACTAGAGAGGGTAAACGCAGATTAGAACCATGTGTACCATCATGGGGGACTGCTGTCTTGCCATTTGCTGTAACAGTGAATGGCAGATGAGTGATCCCTATGGCCACTCTGTGTTAGATTGTGTCTGCATATGTGCTACTCTGTCATTGGATGAGTCCTGTTTTCAGGTGTGCATTAGATATAGTTATTTGTGAACCTAAGTATCAATGTATTGTCTCCATGGAGCAAATGGGTAATCTTGGTTTGATGGAGACAATATGTTGATGATGTATTATTCATAAAACAGGGGATGAGACATCCTCAACACAGTTTTTTGCATACAATAATTCCAATGATATTGACTTACGGTTCACATCTAACTATAGCAGCGGCATTATATATTTTCTGTATTAGTGAATGCATCAGAGATGCAATCATAAGAGCAAAGTACACTACAAGAAATTAGATGTACGGTATTTTATTATGTTACACAGATAGAGCCGCCCTCAGCCTTGCTGAGCACTTGCCAGGTCCCCCTAGCTGGCTGGCAGAGGGCGGCAATGTGTGGGCCAGAGGACAGGGATATGTGAGCGGCTCACTCGCTTGTGCGTCCCTTTCATTAATGCGGCGTGGAGCGGGTACAGATGGCTTCCCTGTCCATCTCCTCTTCAGGGAGATGGGCAGGGAGAGGGGGAAGGCGGAGGCAGACCGGGCAGAGAGCCGGGAGACGTACGAATGGCTTCAGGGCTTCCAGGAGAATGGGGCACGTGAGTGTCTTGTGGGTGTGCGCCCCATTCTGTGGGACTGTGGCGGCTGGCAGGGGATGGTGAATGGCGATAGAATCCCTAGGAGCCGCTCGAATGAAGGCAAATCCATCTGTTCTTTGGCCACTAGTACTCACCACCTAAGCTGCATAGTAAATATGCCACAAAATCAGTCTCCTAGTAACAGATGACATTTAAGATGACTTCTAGGAAGACCCTGTAGTAGGCTTGGCTGAAGTGATACTGCATTAACTCCACCAGTGGGGTTGGAGTTGCTATCATTGTTGGTGACATGGAAGCATTAATAGGTCAATAAAGCAGTCGGGTGTTAAAGATATAATGTACACATCACGCATTGCTGGTTTAATCTGCATCCAATGATGCAGTATTGGATACATTGCAACTCCATCATCCAGATTTACTATCACACAAGCCCGGGGGCAAATGCAGGATTACTGGAAGTAGTTTCCAAATGTTTGGTTGTTGAGTGACTGTTGCCAACCCATGAAGAATGCCTAATTAGCATGTACAGTAATAAGCTATAGTCTGCCCCAGACAAAGATTATATATGTGTGGCAACATTTCAAACGGAATCCATAGAGATGACTGGCGGATGGGATGTTGGCAGTCAGAACACCGACGTTGGCATCCCAATGAGGGAATCTCAAGAAAGGTCCGGTATGTATACTTACATCCCCTGCTTGGCATGTTGCTGCAAGTCAGGAGGCCGATGTTGGTATTTTGAATGATGGCATACCATTCACTGGGATATTAGATAGATAGTAGACAAATAGATAGATAGTAACGATATATTATTATTTATTTACAGTTTCTTATATAGCGCAGCATATTCCATTGCGCTTTACAATTGGAATATATATATATATATATATATATATATACTGTATATACAGTATACACACCAATAAGCCTGCTCGAAGCAAAAGCTGTGAAAGCTAGTCTGTGCTGCCTTTTGTGTTTGTGCATGATGGCGGTGTTTCAGAGAAAAACGGATGCTAGACATATATATATATATATATATATGATGCCTGATGACGATTTGTAAATAAATCGAAACGTTGCAGATATTTGTTGGAGTTCTTTGCATTACGACTGTGTGCCGCCTTCACTGCCCTGACGGTGTGGATACGTATATATATATATATATATATATATAAATATACATATATATATATATATATATATATTTATAACCCTTTGGTCCTATCTTGCAGTATAATGAATCTGTGCTGAGTGCTGACTGCAGCCAGGAGTGCACTTGTGGTCCTGGACCCAGGGTGAGCTGCCGTCACACCAAATGTGCCCAGGATGAGAAATGTCAGATGCGGGATGGCGTGAGGATGTGCGTCAACAAAGGTGAGTGCAGAAACCTGACTTGACAATGGGCATGCTGATGAGTCCCCAACCACCTTTCCTCAAATTGTGCTAAACAGTCCTGGTGCACCACAGACCTCACCACTGAACTGAACCCTGTGTCTCACCATAAACTATTTCACAAAATAGGAATCTTTCCTTTAGGTTGAAAGCTTTCACGAGCAGGGCCCTGGTCCCTCATGTGCTTTTCCTTCTCTTACTTAAACCCTCTTTGATGGCACCAAATCCTGCGGTTCTCTGTCCCTTTGATACTTATATCAGTGTTCTCTGCTGATGCAGCTATGGTTATGTCACTTTGTGCCCTGTACTTGTCCTCTGTTGTATTCAGGTGTAAGTCACTGTTTCCTGTTTTGCTTCTTCGTGTTCATGCTCAGGGCCGGTGTAAGGCGTCTCAGCACCCTAGGCAAAACTTCAACTTACCCCCCCCCCCGAGAAGGTGGGCAAGTCCCCTGCTTTCCCTTGAGGTCCTCTGCACCCTCCCCTTTGCCACCCACAACAGAGTACAAGGATGAGGGGGCAGCAATGTAGGAAGTATGACTCAAGGGAAAATATAGAGGTCTTAGAAGTTCCACAGCCACCACCTGCATTAAGGACAACAATAGACATCCTTGATTTTTTGATTTGTAGACTTGATGGCGCCCCCCAAGATCCTGGCGCCCTAGGCAGCTGCCTAAAGCTGCCTAGTGGTAGAGCCGGCCCTGTTCATGCTCTGTAATTGGATGCTGGCAACAAATGTCTGGGATAGTACACAAACTTTGTGTTATGTTTTAAAACCTTGTTTCATGCACAAATAAAATATATTAGTGTGTATTTCATGTGCTTGATGTGTTTATACAGCATATATGCAAAATACCTCAAAATACCTCATTCAAATATAAAAATATTCCAAAATATGGAATAACTGTTTATCCAAAATTCTTCTGGTCCCGAGCATTTTGGAAAAGGTTATTATTATTATTATTATTATTATTATTATTATTATTATTTTGTTATTCATTTATTTATTTTATATTTTAGGTATTGCTCTTTGCTTCTCAGAGATGTTTATTGTAGTGTACATTTTTTTTTCTTTTGAATTTCAGATCCCTGTACGTACAAGACCTGCCGCACAAAGGAGAGCTGCAAAGTTCAAGGTGGCAAAGCGGTTTGTGTGCCAAACTTTAACGGCCTTTGCTGGGCATGGGGAGACCCCCATTTCCACACCTTTGATGGTCTTGACTTTGACTTTGAAGGCACATGCAGCTACATCCTTGCTAAATACACTGGAAATGATCCCACTCTGGAACCATTCCGGATCACCATAAAAAATGATAACAGGGGATCCCAGTCATCCTCGTTTGTCAAGAGCACAGAAATTGATATGTATTCCTACAATGTCAAAATAAGTGTTGGAGAATTTTCCCAAATACGAGTAAGTTGCGTTTAATGCGTTCCATGTAAATGACCCAAAGAAGTTTCTAGAAATTAGGAATAGATTGACTAAGTTCAGCACCATCGTGAAAAAAATTAGTTTTGGTTGTATTCAAATATCTTGAAATTCTGTAGATTTAGCTAAATGTGGACATGTTTAAAACGTTTTCAACTTTGCAATATAATGTACTGTATGAAATGTATTAGGCAATAATATGTTGTGGGTAACATATGTTTCATGTTTTTCCTTGCATATTTTCTATCAGAGCCAAAATGTTGATATTTATTTTTTGTTTTTGTAGTAAAATACATACTTTTCGTATTGTAAATGTGCACCAACATTTTTAACAAAGATGGACATTTGGATATTTGGCTCACATGAGGGTGCTTAACGTCTAGTGATAATTATACACTTATGAAAATGATAATTGACAGGTAGCCACTGTGTAGGTTGGTACATACCGTATATACTCGAGTATAAGTCGACCCGAATATAAGCCGAGGCACCTAATTTTGCCACAAAAAAAATGGGAAAACTTATTGACTCGAGTATAAGCCTAAGGTGGAAAATGCACAGGGTCTAGGGCAGTCATTCCCAACCACGGCCCTTAAGGCACGCCAACAGTGCAGGTTTTAGTGATATACAGGCTTCAGCACAGATGGTTTAATCAGAATCCCTCAGATACTAATTAAGTCACCTGTGCTGAAGCCTGGATATCTACAAAACCTGCACTGTTGGCGTGCCTTGAGGACCGTGGTTGGGAATGCCTGATCTAGGGGCACACTGAGACACACTGTACAGGGTCTAGGGCATAGGTCTTCAACCTGTGGCTCTCCAGCTGTTGTGAAACTACATGTTCCAACATGCATTGCCACATTTTCTCCTATAAGAGCATGCCAAAACTGTCAGGGCATGCTGGGACATGTAGTTCTACAACATCTGGAGGGGCACACTGACACACACACTGACACTAAGGGGAGGTTTAAGTTGTGGGACCCATGGTAGAGGGGTTAACAGTGAGGAGAAAGTGATTAATCAAAAGATGGCTGCTGTCACTGTGAAGGAAGAAAGTCCTCCACAATGCCTCTTACCTCTCTCCAGTGCCCAGCAGTGTGTACAGGGATCCAGGCACAAGGTAAACCTTAGAAGGGTAGTCAGACCCTCAAGGTGCAGGGTCAGTAGGTGCAGCTCCGGCTGTAAAAGTCCGCGATTTCGTCATGGAGCCTGATTCCTGGCCTGGCTCTGAAATTTAGGCTCCAGCTTACCAGTCATGGTAGGCCGCAACCCGAAAAACTGTCCACCGGGTCTGCAATGAACAGCGCTATGCTCAGGGGACATCTGGCTATCAGATGGAGCCCAAACTGAGCAGGTACAGCGCAGTTAGAGGGGAATAGGGCTGTGGGAAGGAGCATTAGGCCTGGATCCACTTCCTCACAGTGTAAACTACAGTTACCGTATTCACCCTAGTATAAGCCGAGGAGGTGCTTTTTCAGCATAAATAATGTGCTGAAAAAGTCGGCTTATACTCGAGTATATACGGTAGATAGATCTGTTAAATCCGAGTAAACACCAGAATGGCTGATGGCCTGATGGACCAGTCCAATAGTTTGAAAGTTTGTCTGAGCACCTCCATCAGCTCTGGTTGACCAGCTTGCATAGATGAGGTATTCACAAGGCTAGGTGCCTTCCCCCAATACTCCTGTAATGGTCCTTTATCTTCTGACCTCGTCCATGTGCAACCTGGCCATGCCTCCTTTTCCATGGAATGCAACCAGAAATGAGGTGGCCAAAGTTTAGTCTATCAAAGTCCTTTGTTCATCAACTTGGTCAACTTAATGGACATCAGTTATCAGTTGTTTATAAAGATGACCCCACATTGAGGAGACAAGGTGTCACAGTGGCCTTGCAGTAATAGGGCTATTTTCCTAATTCCATATAAGGGGTGTATGTACTAAGCCTTAGAGAGATAAAGTGGATGGACATAAAGTATCAGCCAATCAGATTCTTGGCTACCATGTCAAAGGCTGTGTTTTAAATTTAGCTGATCTGTTGTTAGGAGCTGATTGGTTGGTACCTTTAGTTGTACCTTTAGTTGTATCAGTCTCTGCTGTCATGTGAGTTCATATGGTGGAGAATGTAGACAGTACAGAAATAAAGGTTCATTAGGTTAATACAAGTATTATTCCTATATATAAAGGTAAAATAAAATCCTCTTACAATAGTGAAAAACAAAACTTTGGGGTATATGTAATGGGGTGCTGGATGCTGGCTAATTGTGGGTGTTTTCTGTAAAGCGTCAATCATTTACAAGCCAGCATCAGCACCTCCAGCAAATACCCACCCTAATACAAATGCTACCTTATCTTTATAATAATAATAGGTGCCATTTATTTCAGGAATATAACAGTTTTGCCTGTGCTTATATATAAATAAACACGTACCTTATGTTTTTGTACAGGTCAATGATGAATTAACAAATTTGCCAGTCAGTCTTGCTGACGGCAAACTCAAAGTGAGTCAAAGTGGTCTGACAGCCAACGTAGAGGCTGAAAATGGTTTGGTAGCCACTTTTGACTGGAATTGGTTCAGTACGGTCACCGTGCCCAGCAGCTACTATAACTTGATATCTGGACTCTGTGGGAACTTCAACCAGGATCCTAAGGATGATCAAAAATCACCAAATGGGACTCTAGTCAACTCCACCATAGACTGGGCAGGATCCTGGAAAGTGTATGACCGAGACCCATTCTGTTTTGACAATTGTTCAGGCCAATGTCCAACCTGCAAAGAAAGCAAGATGCAACGCTTTGGAAACAATGATAACTGTGGTCTGATTTTTAAGAAGGATGGACCTTTCAAAGAGTGTACCACAAAAGTTGACCCTAGAAAATTCTTTGATGCTTGTCTCTTCGATGTCTGTATGAATGATGGAGCTAAAAATATTCTATGTGAAGTACTTCAGACATATGCAATAACTTGTCTGGGACAAGGAGTTAAAGTTTATGATTGGAGGACACCATCAAATTGCCGTAAGATTTAATGCAGTGACATACTGAACCTAAATGTATATTTTCATGGACATTATATTGATCAAAGTGATACTACTACCTTAAGAGAAAAGTCTACTGCAGTATACAATCAGTATTGATGGCTTTTAGGGAACAAACAAGTTACACAAATTAGGCTGATTTCAAAGATCAAGAAATCAACTATTTGTTCTTCACTGAAGTAACCATAAATAGCACAAATTGGGGCAGATGTATTAAGCCTTCAAAAGAGATAAATGCAAGCATGATAAAGAGAGATAAACGTCAGCTTGTACTGACGTTTTTTAAACCCAGCCTGTAACATGGCAGTTAGGAGGTGATGGGCTGGACATTTATCTCTCCTTATCACTCTCGCATTTATCTCTTTTGAAGGTAATACATCTGCCCCAATGTTAGAGAAAAAATTAAATATAATGAATATAAAGTAAATTTGAGACAGTTATATAATATGCATGTATAATATAAAAAAAAATATAAAAAAAGCAATTTTATCTATAACATGTTTCTTAAAAAAGAAAAAAATATATATATATTATAATATAATATAAATAATTAATAAACCCCTTTCAAGATTAAATAATTACAACACATGATCATTTTATGTCAATATTAAGTAACAAAGTCTTAAACCAATCAGTATAAATCTCTTAGAGCGAGATGTACTAAAGGGAAAATGCGGTAAAACCCCTGTTTTATCGCATTTTCCTATGTACTATTACCCGGCCGCCACATCACCACAGTGTGTTGTATCGCCACCTTTGGGTGGCGATACCCTATAGAAGTTTATGGGCTTCTTTTCGCCGCCCGACGCCTCCCCCGTAAAACCCGCCGACCCCCCTCTCACCCTCCCTCTCTTACCTGGTCCAGGTCCTCCTGAACCCAGAAGGTAACACCTTCCTCCCCCTAGTGATGCAGCCGGACATCCTTCCGGCTGCAGGGGGGAGGCGCCGGGGACAACTTGCTTAGCTGTCCCCGGCGTGAGGGATGCAGGAGGGGGCAGAGAGGTGACAGAGATCCCCCGCACACCACATTCCAGGTATCGCGGGGGGGCTCCGTCACCTCATCGCGATGCCAGCCACATACGTTAGTACATATGCGGCGGCATCGCGGCGGGGGGCCGCGAAGGGAGGCAATGTATTTTAATACATTCCGCCCTTAGTAGGGAAGGAATTCCAAATATGGACTGCAGAGATGAAAGAGAATATTTTTAAGCTCCAATCTTAGGACCCCTTATTCCAAATTACGGGGCTTATTCTGGTTCACTCGCAAAGTCAAATTCCTTCTCAAATGGACAAAACCATGTGCACTGCAGGGGGACAGATTTGATGAGTTATTTTGTTTCTGTGCAGGGAAAATATTGACTGCTTTATTTTTAAACTGCAATATAGATCTCACTTTGAAGTAAAACCCCACCCAAATCTGATTCTCTCTGCACATGTTACATCTGCCCCACCTGCAGTGCACATGGTTTTGCCTTTGCGAGTGAACCAGAATAAGGGCCTATATTGTAAATATTATATAAATATTTTCCAGTAAATTCAATAAAGTAACCATAGACAAGGCCATACTGTTTATTCTCTTGCAAGCAGACAAATAATTCAATATTAATCATATTAATTTAAGAAACACTAAAAAAGTATTTAATAAAAAAATAAAATAAATTAGATAGATAATTATGTAGTCTCCTGAAGATAAGCACAAAAAAGAGAAAATAAATACATTTTATGTAAATATTTTTAGTAAACATCAGCTATAACTCGGGTGAAAGGCGTGAGGTGGCCCAAGTAGACCTGAAATGGGATAAAATAAAATGTAAATCATAGAAGAAGAAGAAAGAAAATTAGGAATATAACATATTTTTTGTTGTTGTACTGTACGTCATTTTATAGTAGTTGCTTTATATTCATTTATTGTACTCATTTCAGCCAAGATATGTGAGGATAAGAACAGCCACTATAACGCCTGTGGAAATGCCTGTCCAGCCTCCTGCTCTGACAGAGATGCCCCAGCCAAATGCAAAAAGCCCTGTGTGGAGACGTGTGAGTGCAATGGCAACATGGTCCTCAGTGGTGGCAAGTGTGTCTCCATCTCAAACTGCGGCTGTCAACATAACAAACGGTATTATGAACCTAACCAGTCTTGGTATAATAAGGACTGTTCTAAGGTCTGCAAATGTGACCCACTTCTGGGAAAAGTGACCTGCCAATCAGCAAGATGCCAAGACAGTGAGACGTGCAAGGTGGTCCATGGGTTCCGTGGCTGCCATCCTACTGGGTATTCAACTTGTATCGCCTCTGGGGATCATTACAAGACATTTGACAACAAGTGGTTTTCATATGTGGGCACCTGTAGCTACCAGATGGCGGTGGCTTTAAATAAATCTCTAACGCCCTTCTCAGTCAGTATACAGAAAGACTGGCGTGGAAACAAGGCCATATCCTTCACCAAAGATGTGACATTGAAGGTGTACAACACCACCATAACCATGAGCAGAGACTACCCCCAGCAGATCAAGGTACAGGTATACAATATAAGTGACACTTTCATGTGACCATGGGGTAGCAGGGATGAGTATGATGTATCAGATATAGCCAGTGGTTGCACCAGAGGTGAGGCTGCAGCACAGTTCAAAATTCAAAAACTTGCAGAACACCAACTGCTGTGAGTCAATTTGGAATGGCAGTTGGTGACAATTGGTATTTCTCCACCATTTGAATTTTGGAATGTGCTGCAGCCCCAGCTCTGGAACCTCCTCTGGTTATATCAAACGGCCAGAGAGTACATACTATTATGTAAGATGCACCGGATCTTGCGAATCAGCAGCTGCCACAACCAGGGACACCACTTCTCTGGGTCTGCTGTGGTGTATGGACAATGACATCTTCAGTTGTCAAAATCAAGAGCTGTCAGTGCCGAAACTGTCAAAGCAACTGATTTTTCATATATTGGCCAGCATATCGGTATGCTATCATAGTACACAGGTCATGAAGTACATACCCCACATGAGGGAAAAGCACTATCAGTGCACATAACTAACGCTACTTCTCTCTCCATATTGGCGTTTAAAATATCTACCCCTCAGTTATCAGGACATCACACAGTTCATGTTTTGTAAGTCATCTGTAGATTTTTTAAATGTAACCGTTTGTTGATACACCGTGCCAATGCTGTGTGACCTGGAAAATGTGATGTGTGCTTTCTTCATATGAAGTCAAGCCAACCTCCTGACAAAATCAAGGTCTAGAAATTAGAAATGCACCTCATACAAAATGTACTCCATGTTATGGATTATTGAATTAGGTGAATCATTTTTTATCACAAAAGATAATAATTTTACTGCTTGTATTACATATGTGTTTTTATTGTGCTTTGAAATATGTTATTTATGGATTGGAATATATTATATACGCTATGTACCCCTGCTTTATTTTTCTCTATCTGATTTCATATGCATTTCTTTTTATCAGATTGATGGTGTATTGACAAGCTTGCCCTTTTATCGTGAGCCAACTTATCCATCAGTAAATAACGTCAACTTGATCACAGTTTATCTGTCAGGAAATAATGTGATTATCAAGACAGAGTTTGGTCTAATGGTGAGTTTCGATGGCTGGAACAAAGTACGAGTGGTACTGCCAAGTAGCTACAAGGGACTCATCAATGGTTTATGTGGCAACAATAATGGAGATATCTCTGATGACTTCACCATGGGTGGAGGAGTAACAGCCAAAACTCCAGAAGCATTTGGAGACCACTGGAAGGTGGGAGGAGAGGAAGGATGTATGGATACGTGCTCAGACTGTCAAAAGTGCAATGAGAAAGAATTGGAATCTTACAAAAAAAACCAGTTTTGTGGACTTCTCACCAAACCTGATGGTCCATTCAGCAAATGCTATGCTTCCATTGACCCAACTCCATACTTTAACAACTGTTTATCTGACGCATGTGCATCCAAGGGCCACAAGTCTGTTGTCTGTGCCAGCATTGATTCCTATGTCTCCGAATGCCAAATAAACGGCTCTGTGATCAAAAATTGGAGGAAGCCATCTTTCTGTGGTAAGATGATTTTTGCTTAAATTAATTACATTTTTTAAAATTAGTTCTCCTGGAAAAAGGGGTAAGAAGTAAAATAAGAAAATATATAGACTTCTTTTTATAGTCTATATTGTGTTGGTTTCTCACTTGTAAGACTCTGTCATGTATTCAACTCCAATATTCTTGTTTTGGCTTACAGAAAAGGTCTGCCCCAGCAACAGCCACTATGAACGCTTTGGCAATGGATGTCCGGCTACCTGCTTTGGTCGCAAAGCTCCACCAACCTGTGTCAAATCCCATACGGAAGGCTGCTACTGTGACAACGGCTTCATGCTCAGTGGTCAGGACTGCATGCGTATTTCCGAATGTGGCTGTGTTATGAACAATACATATTACAAGTTGGGGCAGGAATTCTACACCGACAACCTGTGCCGGATGAAATGCACATGTGGCCAGAATGGCATCACCAGCTGCAAGAGCAGTCCCTGTGGAGCACATGAGGAATGCAAAGTGGTGGAGGGTGTCCTAGGCTGCCATGCTAAAGAGTTTGGCCAATGTGTGGCATGGGGTGACCCCCACCACATCTCCTTTGATAATGTATACTATGACCTCCAGGGCTCCTGCTCATATAACTTCATTAAGGTTGAGAGAAACCATGTCAATTTTATGGTGAGGGTAGACTATGAACCATTTGGGAATTCTGTTGTCATTAAATCAGTCACCATCACCATTGGAGATCAGGTCATCCACTTGGATAAGGAGAGAACCTGGAGCATATTGGTAAGTGATTTATTTGTATTTTTCTAACTTTTTTATATTTTTCTGTGTTAATAACTCTTTGGTAAATGTGATAAAGATATGTGTTTAATGTATATTAATTTTTGTTGGTCTCAATATGTCATTTCACAGCTACCTACAGGCAGTTATAGATTAAAGGGTCTACAGTGTCTAGAAGAACAGTCCATAGGTCACGATTGACTAAAGGTCAAAATGAACAGTCAATAGGTCAACAATGACTAAAGGTCAAAATGCACAAGGTCTTCATCGGTAAAGGTCTTCATTGGCAAAGGTCTTCATTGGCAAACGGTCAACACAAGCAAAGGCAATGGCCGACATGTGATAAGGTCAACATGAGTTTTCCGTCAATGTGTAAGCAAGTGGACCCCCAATCAGTGCTGCACTCGGCACACTTTAATTGTGTAAAACTCCTGTCGACATTTTAATGTGGTGACCATTCTCGTGTACACCTTTTGATTGTGTTGACCTTTTGTAAATGTCTTCCTAGTGCACGTTGACCTTTTGGTGTCAACCAAATGACTGTCAACCTAGACATTGTCGACCTATCATAGAAGGTTACCCTACAGGCAATGCAGCAACATGATGGAAGGTGTACAAGTTGGGTGGCAAGTCTTGCAGATGCAACCAGTCAGGGCCCTGTTTATTCTTTTAATGACATGTGCCTGTTCCTTAGTCTCAGTAGGCCTGAATTACTAATTAGACAGGGAAGATTAGAGCACCATGTGGTCTAAAGTTCCACTAAAGCAATGTGATCAATGCTGGAAGGAGATGGTGATTCCAGCCTACGGAAGCCCAGCTGACTCAATATAGTGGAGGAAAGCAATGTGCAGTCTTCATACATATAGAGAAAGATCACCAGATGCATTGTGTAACCAGGAGCTTAGCATAGGCAGCACCTAACTGATAAGTATAAAGGCTTTCGATACCTGTCTACATCATGAAAGACAAAGGTGGTTCTCATATTTGGCCACAAATTATACATTTCCTGGATACGTAGCATAAACATAAATCCCAACTTTTAAACAAAGGTAGGGATGGCCATCATACATTGATGATATATAATCCTTGATGGTTTATGGTCGATGTTGAATGATTTTGCCATTGATGGCGGAGAAACCAGAGGGTTTCCAAATAGGTTGATACCTGAAAAGTCGCTTCTTGCACTCTTTTTTGTGTGCAGCCTTTCTTTTTTTTTATAAATTAAAAATCCAGATTTGATTTGGAATTCTTAGGATATTCTATGATTCCCCATTGGTGCATGTGTGGCCAAATACAGCATTGTGGTCAAGTTCTGTCCCCAAAGACCCCTAATAGGTTCTATTTTCCATATGTCCTACCTAGTACACAGGTGTGTTCATTAATAGCTGACAAATGTAAAAGTTCCACCGGTGGGGCATTCAGTTAAGTACTGACACATTTTAGAAGATCTACAAGTTATCTGGAAAACATGGACCGCCGGAGTTGCTTGGGGTCCTGACTTGACCAACCTTGAAGCACAGTACAGCATAATTATTTTCATAAAATATTAATAATATTTTTTCAAGTCTGTGACACCCACCTATGGCTGGGTGTGGATCGTATTGTTGACCAGACTTAGGTCGACACTGTTGGGTCGACAGGCAACTAGGTCGACAGGGTTCTAGGTCGACCTAATGACTGTCGACCTAAGTCGGGTCGACAATACGGCCATATCCCCTATGGCTGTCGCTATGAATTATTGTTGCAACAATTGTATATTTCTGTTAACGTAACACCAACCAATCTGTTGTCTAATAAACATTGTTTTGTTCTTTTTCATCTCAGTTGGACAATGAGAGATATAACCTTCCCTGCCAGCTACGCAATCATCAATTTTGGATAAACGAAGAAGGAAATAACGTCATCATTCAGACTAAGGCCGGCTTTAAGGTGATGTTTGACCGGCAGTACTCTGTCTCAGTCTGGGTACCAAGCTCCTATGCTGGCATCACTGAGGGGCTCTGTGGAAATTACAATAAGGACAAGAGAGATGACTTCCGTCTTCCTAATGGCACCATTGTCACCGACCCGGCGGTGTTTGGTGGCTCCTGGGCAGTAGCTGGAGATGGCTCGGATTGTCGTGGCTGTAGAGGAGACCAATGTCCAATCTGTACTCAAGCTGCATCCGCTGGGGCTAATTCACCCACCAAATGTGGGTTGTTAACAGACCCCCGGGGTCCTTTCAAGGCCTGCCACGCCTTGGTGCCCCCAGAGAGATATGCCAACAGCTGTATAGCTGATGCCTGCCCGAAGCGCGGTGGCAGAGCTGCCCTGTGTGCCAGTTTACAAGCTTATATGGCAATATGCCAGGAGAAAGGAGCCAAGGTCGAAGCGTGGAGGGGTAACGCCAGCTGCCGTAAGTCATGGAATTCTAATTCATATATTTATAATAAATCCATCATCATTATCTTTTCAAACATGTTTGGCTGAGTTTCAGGAAATTATTTATTTATGTCACTCACATTTATTATATAAATTCAAATAAAAAATGTTGTGTATGCACATGAAATTACCCTGCGCACGCGCATACGTCCACCATTGTTCCCCGTACGAATGTTCTGGTCCGTGCTAATGGACCAGAATAACCCCCATTGACTCGCCAGTCATACTGGCCATGTGCATGTAATGGAGGTTATACAACTGGCACATGGGAACTATTGGTGGTGAGTGAAGGAGACATTGTCTTTCGTCTGCCCGGCTGGCGCTCTAGCAAAATGTACATTAAGTAAAGGTTTCATCAGTAAGTTACATTGGCACAGCCATCTGGCAGTCACCTTAAAAACTTTACCCCCCACCATAGGTGCCGATTTATGTTTTTGCTGGTGGGTGCTCAAGCCAAAAATATAGAGGAGTGGCTTCATGGGGAAGGGGTGTGGCCACAAAATAATACCAATTTATATTACGGAGCACAGTTGTCTCCAATTTTCAAATTACGGCAACAGGGTTCCACATACATAAATGCCCCCACAGTGCAGGTACATAAATGCCCCCACAGTGCAGGTACATAAATGCCCCCACAGTGCAGGTACATAAATGCCCCCACAGTGCAGGAACATAAATGCCCCAGCAGTACAGGTACTCCGCGGACAGAATGCACTCTTCCCGGCATACTGTTTCCCAGGTGGCGGGTCCGACAATGTGTGTGCTGCAGCCGCAAATTAGCAAGTTAATATGGTGGCCCAGCAGCGGGACTCGGGCCCGTGGGTGCGCATCAATTTCTGTTGGTGCTCGGGCCCTTGAGTACCCACAGAATCGGCACCTATTCCCCCCACAGTACATCCGGACGGGTGACAGCTAACAAGCATGGAATAAATTAGACCTTAATCTTATTTCTTCCCCCCCCCCCCCCAGTCCTGGCGCCCTAGGCTGCAGCCTAATATGCCTATTAGTAAATCGGGCACTGGGTCTGGAGCTCAGTTACCCACTTGCTAATACTGTATTTGTATGTTACATACAGTGGTACAAACTCCTATGTCACACCACGGTCCCTGCAACTCATTGGAAAGACTGAGTTTGCCTCCCTATCTGCCCCACATCCTTTGAACCACAGTGCAAATCCCAATTCTGGCTCCCCATAGTCTCAAACATCCAAAAGCAAATTATTTTTGCACATCTATAAAGTCTTTTATAAGACCCCTTTATCTGAGAATCAAATTGTGGTACCTCATGCCTTCTAGAACTGACTGATTTGCATCTAGTCTGTTGTTTGATAGTGTTTTGCTATTGTGTGTGAGAATTCCTCTGTGCCATTAAACATTCCTGTCAGAGCTGCCCCTGGAGACTCTGATTGTGCTACAGGCTCCTCCTCAGTAACAGGAGTCAGGCGCTGCATGATAATGTCACAGTGCAGAACCCAGCTCCTGTTACTGTGGAAGAGCCTGTAGTACAATCAGAGTCTCCAGGGACCGCAGCCCTGCATCTCTTTCAGGGATACTGGAAATACCCCTCAGAGTGATGTAATGGGGGTTTCCTGCAAGGTCGTTCCCCAGATTGTATTAAATTCATGTTTCTCATGACACCAGACCCCTCCCCATGAAGCCACACCCATTGTTGGCTTGCACACCTAAGAGAAATGTTTTCCGCATTGGGTGTCTCTATCTATGAAATCATATCATATCATCTTTATTGAATTGATGCAAATTTCTTATGTCTGCATTTAGTTATTACATATCAATAAATCTAATAATAATAATCATAACAATCTATTTATTTTGAACAGCACTCGCATGTCCACCCAAGAGCCACTACTCGCTGTGTACCCGGACATGTGACTTCACCTGTAGCAGTCTCCTCGCCCCGAGCTCTTGTAGCAACAGATGTTTTGAAGGCTGTGAGTGTGATCCCGGTTATATATACGATGGAGATAAGTGTGTAACAATGAATCACTGTGGATGTAACCTCAACGGGAGATACTTGAAGGTAAGTCCAAAAATGGCTTCACTCTTATTATTGGCTAGTGGTCACTGTTGTAAATAGATCTTTGGTTTTCATGTTTATTTCAAAACATTGTCTTAGAAATTCAGGTTTTTATCTGCTGATACAGTGTAAGTTTTTTATTGTCAGGCGAATGAAGTTGTGGTCTCCGAGGACTGCAGGCAGCGTTGTACCTGTCGATCTGGAGTTGTGTCCTGTGTCAGTATGAGTTGTGCCGCCAGCGAGGTATGCCAACTCCGGGAAGGCTTACGCAGTTGCCAGCCACGGGAATCTCAATGCACTCTAAGAGCTGACGATCACTTCACCACATTTGATGGGGCGTCTGGAACGTTTCCAAGTGAAGGGTCTTATGTGATGTCGTCATCTTGCAAAGCAAGCGCGAAAGACCGTTTTATGGTTGTCGCCGATGTAAGAAAATGCAGCGGAAAGACAAAAAGGGGAATCACGCTGCAAGTCCTCACGTCACAAGGGCTGATATCCGTGAACAAACAGCGCGAAGTCTGGGTGAGATTTTCAGGTTTATGTTTGTATCGCCAATATTTAGTAGCACACACATATAGGCCCTCATTATGATTTGTTCGCTCCCCTGCTGTACAGGGCTGTGCTGGAGGTGGAGCTAATTCGCCTTAAAATTACAACTGGTGGAACTTAGGAGGTCATTTTGGTTAGATAGATAGATAAAAAGATAAACAGACAGACAGATTTGAGCAGTACGGATGGTGTAATGGTTACATTACTGCCTCACAGCTCTGAGGTCATTGATTCTATCCCCACCATGTGTTATATATACGGGGCAGTACGGATGGTGTAATGGTTACATTACTGCCTCACAGCACTGAGGTCATGGGTTCTATCCCCACCATGTGTTATATATACGGGGCAGTACGGATGGTGTAATGGTTAGCATTACTGCCTCACAGCACTGAGGTCATGGGTTCTATTCCCACCATGTGTTATATATACGGGGCAGTACGGACGGTGTAATGGTTAGCATTACTGCCTCACAGCGCTGAGGTCATGGGTTCTATCCCCACCATGTGTTATATATACGGGGCAGTATGGACGGTGTAATGGTTAGCATTACTGCCTCACAGCACTGAGGTCATGGGTTCTATCCCCACCATGTGTTATATATACGGGGCAGTACGGACGGTGTAATGGTTACATTACTGCCTCACAGCGCTGAGGTCATGGGTACTATCCCCACCATGTGTTATATATACGGGGCAGTACGAATGGTGTAATGGTTAGCATTACTGCCTCACAGCACTGAGGTCATGGGTTCTATCCCCACCATGTGTTATATATACGGGGCAGTACGGATGGTGTAATGGTTACATTACTGCCTCACAGCACAGATGTCATGGGTTCTATCCCCACCATGTGTTATATATACGGGGCAGTACGGACGGTGTAATGGTTAGCATTACTGCCTAACAGCACTGAGGTCATGGGTTCTATCCCCACCATGAGTTATATATACGGGGCAGTACGGATAGTGTAATGGTTAGCATTACTGCCTCACAGCGCTGAGGTCATGGGTTCTATCCCCACCATGGCTCTAACTGTGCGGAGTTTGTATATTCTTCCCGTACTTGCGTGGGTTTCCCCCGGGCACTCCGGTTTCCTCCCACAATCCAAAAATATACTGGTAGGTTAATTGACTCCCATCAAAATTAACGCTATAATATCTGTGTGTGCGTGTACATGTGGTAGGGAATATAGATTGTACGCTCCACTGGGGCAGGGACTGATGTGAATGTTCAAATATCCTGTAAAGCGCTGTGTGTGCTATAATGAAATAGTTAGATAATGAGATAGATAGATAGATAGATAGATAGATAGATAGATAGATAGATAATGAAATGGATGGATGGATAGATAGATAGATAGATAGATAGATAGATAGATAGATAGATAGATAGATAGATAGATAGATAGATAGATAGATAGATAGATAGATAATGAAATGGATAGATAGATAGATAGATAGATAGATAGATAGATAGATAGATAGATAGATAATGAAATGGATAGATGGATAGATAGATCGATAGATCGATAGATAGATAATGAAATGGATGGATGGATAGATGGATAGATAGATAGACAGACAGACATATAATGAAAAAGATGGATGGATAGATATCTGCTGAGTCCAGAGTATTCACAGGACCCTATGCCATGGACAATGACTGTGCACATTATTTTGTATATGTATCTATATGATTCATTATTTGATCTGTTTCCTGCAGTTAAACGGATGGGAGCTGCAGGCCCCAAGTGTTCTTGGAGGTGGCTCTGTGCAGGTCGAGGTGTCCCCAGATACAGTTACTATTGCCCTGCGGGATCAGATCACGGTGACGATGAACGCTAATGGGGAGATCAGACTGATCGGCAAAAAACAAATAGCCGGAGATATATGTGGGCCTTGTGGAAACTTCAATGGGGAGGCCAATGATGACCTCCGACTACGGAATGGAGGCCCCTCCATGGACCTCGCCTTTACAGTACGCTCCTGGTCTGCTAAGCACCTGAGCACATGGTAAGAGCTGGTGCTTTCTGTCTCATACAACCTAACTGTAAGGGCAGCTGCCCGTACATTCAGTAATTCCAGTGCATCCAGTACATCCCTGATCTCAGCTGTCCTCCAGTGACAAACCATGTGTTGGAGAGGACAGGGCTGCATGTGACAGGGGCAGTGACATGATGAGAGGAGGGGAATGGAGGCAGCAGAAAGCCACAGACTGAGAGTTATATAGTGGGAGGAGCAGGTTCCCCAGCAGCACAGAATATATCAGGAGATGAGTGATGTGTCAGTGAGGACAGGGCTGCATGTGACAGGGCAGTGACATGATGTGAGGAGGGGAATGGAGGCAGCAGGAAGCCAGAGACTGAGAGTTATATAGTGGGTGGAGCAGGGTCCCCAGCAGCACAGAGTATATCAGGAGAGGAGTGATGTGTCAGTGAGGACAGGGCTGCATGTGACAGGGGCAGTGACATGATGTGAGGAGGGCAATGGGGGCAGCAGGAAGCCACAGACTGAAAGTTATATAGTGGGAGGAGCAGGGTCCCCAGCAGCACAGAGTATATCAGGAGATGAGTGATGTGTCAGTGAGGACAGGGCTGCATGTGACAGGGGCAGGGACATGATGTGAGGAAGGGAATGGGGGCAGCAGGAAGCCACAGTCTGAGAGTTATATAGTGGGAGGAGCAGGGTCCCCAGCAGCACAGAATTTATCAGGAGATAAGTGATGTGTCAGTAAGGACAGGGCTGTATGTGACAGTTGAAGTGACATGGGACCTTATTTTAGATCACTCTTTCTGACAAAATCCTTCTTTGATGGACAAAGCCATGTGCACTGCAGGGGGGCAGATGTTACTTGTGCAGAGAGTTCGATTTGGGTGAGTTATTTTGTTTTTGTGCAGGGCAAATACTGACTGCATTATTTTTACACTGCAATATAGATCTTTGAAGTAAAACCCCACCCAAATCTAATTCTCTCTGCACAAGTTACATCTGCCCCACCTGCAGTGCACATGGTTTTGAACATCTAAGAAGGATTTTGTCAGAAAGAGTGAACTAGAATAAGGCCCTTGATGCGAGGAGGGGAATGATGGAAGTAGCAGGAAGCCACAGACTGAGCGTTATATAGTGGGAGGAGCAGGGTTCCCAGCTGCACAGAATATAATTAGCAATTATTATATCCTTATTATCACCCTTTTTTTTTCAAAAACATTAATTAGCAGAAAAAAATATTCAAAACTTTGAACAACCTTTATTTATTTTTTTCCCCTTTAGTCCGGAATGAGAAGACTCATCTGCACCATTCCTCCCAATATACTGTAGAACAATCCTGTCTTCTGCAAGAGACCCCTGTTACTCTAATATGTAGTATGCCCTGAGCATACATTTGCTTCAATCACAGGTGTTTCTACAGTACTGTAGCTAAGAACCATGTATACTGTACTGTATCTCATTATTATGTCCTGTCTTTTTGTTGTAAAAAATATATATATATTATTCTTGGTGAAATGGAACTAAATGTAAAATAATAAAAAAATAAAAAAACATTCAACATGAATGTAATCTTATCTTTCATGTCTAAGAGTTATCAGTTTTAATCTGGTGCTCGCGCTACCGCTACTGCCGGGAGGGGGGGGGGCTGTTCCCGGGCCGGGGGTGCTCGCGCTACTGCCGGGGGTGGGACGGGCAGATGTTACTCACCTTATTTCCTTGTCCCGGGCAGCTCCGGCCAGCTCCAGGTCCCCTCTAATGCAGGAGTCGTGTGACCTCATCCTATGCGGCCGCAGCATAGCCGCATAGGATGACGCCAGCACCTGCCCTGATAGCAGGGTCGGTGGCCCGGCCAGGTGGCAATCTGGACCGGCCCACAGGGAAATGGCCTGGCCAATCTGCCCCTGGCACTAATTAGTATATAGGACCTTATTCTGGTCCACATGCAATGCTGCGAATTTCACGGCGTTGCGTGTGGACCAAATGCCGCCCACAGTGCCGCCCCCCCCCCAACCCTCGCATGGGGCGATCCCCTGCATGGCTGTGAATGGATGATTTACATGATCCCCATCATTCGCAGCTGGGGAGAAATATTTTTTTTGTTCGGCGACCATCAAATGATTTTCCCATCGCTCGCAGATCAGAGACCTCTATGGTGTCTTTGATCTGATAGCGCCCTGTGCAGGAAGCAGGCGGGTAGCTGGCATCCGCTGATGTCAGCAGCCCGCCCCCTGCACCCGTGTCACCGGCTGATTACCATGGAAACACCCATTCTTTTCATGCGCGTTCCCATGCAGTTTGCCGTGCCTGCTTGCACCCTGTGTCTGCACACATTGATTCCCCCGACTGAATTAGTATAAGGTCCATAGAGTGTAAATAAACCATTGTGGTAACTAAGAGAAACCAAAACCTGAATGAAGAACAACTGACGCATTATACAGTAAATGTAGCGACCAAATGATCAAAATATCTGTCTTTAATGTCAAAATATTGCAATCACTTGGAGTTTGGTTCTGTAACAACTGAATCGTTATCCACAGTAAATAAAACTTGCAACATTTATCGAAATACAACACATCAGAGATATCGGGGGTAAGTTACTAAGATGGGAGTTGGATTTCACATGAGATGTTGCTAAGGGCAACCAATCAGAAGTCGCTTATGTCTCTGTTCTACATTGCAACTGGGGGAGGCCAGAGAGACAAACCTTAATGCAAATACATCAAATATTCTGATTTATTTTATGTACAGTAAATAAAGTGATTAAAAACAATGGTGTTGTCAAATTACTTGGCACTTACGTTGTGATGAGACTTGCCTAACACCCAGTCACAGTAGATGGACTTTCTGAACACCATGTACATTTTCCTGTGTATGACACAAATGTATGATATAAAACACACACATTGCCACAATTCAATTGGAATACTGGAGGGAGTCAAGGATACCCTTATTAGCCCTGACCCCTGTCTGCAGCTACTGTGGGATGGAGAGACGGGATATGGTCATTTGGTCTACAGCATAATGGATGACAAGCATTGGGTCGACACCGATAGGTCAACATGGTTCTAGGCAGTGCTCGAAGTGGGCCGGTATACAACGGTATGACATACCGGCACTTTTTTCTGCGCTCTCTGCAGCAGAGATTCTGCGGCCATTCACTGCAGCACACAGGAGACTGCGTAGCTGCGGTAACCCGGCGATAGTGAAAGGTGGGGAGATGACAGGCTGGGCCAGGGGTCAGGGTGCATTGTGCCCCCCGCTGTCATTTATTTATTTATTTAAGCTCCATCGTGGCTGCCCACCCACTGAGAGAATGGCATAGAGGTGACAGCAAGGTGACAGCCGGCATAGAGCAGCGAACTGCCAGTGCTGCCCGGCTGTCTTCAGAGCAGAGAGTGCAGAGCGGTGAATTGCCTGTGCCTGGCGTGGGTTGCGGCTATTTGAAATCTCATGCCGGGTTGTAAAACCACTGATTGGCTGACATTGTTCCTGTGCTAGATTTCCATAATACTCTGAAGCCACTCCTCTATCTTTATGTGACCACGCCCCTTTTGCGTGGCCACACCTCCTTTTTGGAGCACGCGCTAAACAATATTCTTAGCTTTTCCATACCCCCACTTCAAAATTTCCACTTCGACCACTGGTTCTAGGTCAACATTGGTCAAGGTCGACATGGGTTTAGGTTGACAGGTCATTAGGTCGACACAAGCATTAGGTTGACAGTGTCTAGGTCGATAGTCAAAAGGTTGACATGGGGTTTTTCACTGTTTTTTGAGCCGACATGTGCCGACAGGCGGTATTTCATGCCCTACCATCCACTAGGGTATGGTGGGAGAATAAAATAACTTGCCGGCGCAGCGAGGCACCGTGCCCGAAGCACCACGAGCAAAGCGAACGATGCAAGGGGATGCGGGGCACTGGAAACTGTGTCCATGTCGATATTCGGGTAAAAAAAAAAGTGAAAAACCCCATGTCGACCTTTTGACTGTCGACCTAGACACTGTCGACCTAAACCCATATCGACCTAGAATCATGTCTTGTCCCATGTCAACCTAATGGTGTCGACCAACATGATGTAGACAAAAAGATTCCAACCAGGAGAGACTAACTAGTATGTTAGCCTGAGTTTCTGGGTCCTAAGAACCCCACCCCAGGTGCCAGTGACAGTAACCTGGCCAATCACTGGGGAGGATGTACAAAAACCGTTGTATAGCAGGGTAAAAGGGTGTGTCAGGACCACCCACTGTTATTGGCAGCTGGGCTAATCTTATGCTGTGTACACACGGGGGCTATAGGGGCTGAAATCGCTGGAAATATGGTCGCAGGCGACCATATTGCCAGTGATTGGGAGTGTGCCCCGGTGATAAATCGCTGAGTGTGCGCTCCCGTTTTCAGCCCCTTTCTAATCGCTGGTCGCAGGAGCTTGCTCCTGTGACCAGCTGATTACCTATGCGGCACCGCTGACAGAGGTTCCCTTTCATCAGCGACCATCTCTGGTCGCTGATGAAAAGGAGACACTGGGCAATATATCTCCCCCCGTGTGTTTACGGGGCTTAAGTGTAGTTTTCTAGCCTCTAGAGTAGTGGGTGGGGCCCACAGGCAGTGGCTACTTCCAGGGATTTCCCCTTTTCACCAACCATCCAGTCCAACCCTTTGTGATATCAATAATAATCAGTAAAGACTAAATAAGAAATATATACTGCAACATCACACATTAAGATCAATGCAGATCATTTTATAGTCCTGTACTACGGTATCTATCTATCTATCTATCTATCTATCTATCTATCTATCTATCTATCTATCTATCTATCTATCTATCTACCCATGTATCTATCTTATATCAATCTATCTATCTAGCTATGTATCACATATCTAACATTCTATTGATATATCTAATTATCTATCTATCTATCTATCTATCTATCTATCTATCTATCTATCTATCTATCTATCTATTGCTGTGTACACACGGGGGCGATAGGGGCTGAAATCGCTGGGAATATGGTCGCTGAGCGACCATATTGCCAGTGATTGGAGTGTGCACCAGCGATAAATCGCCTGGTGCGCGCTCCCGTTTTCAGCCCCTGAATGGTCGCTGGTCGGAGGAACATGCTCCTCCGACCAGCGACATCCCCTGCCTCTTCACCCAGCAGTGTTTAAATTTTCATCTGCGACCATCTCTGGTCGCAGATGAAAACGGGACACAGGGCAATATGATTGATGAGCAATATATTGCTAGCAATATATGGCCAGCGATCATATTGCCCCGTGTGTACGCACCTTAACAATCTATATGATATCTATTTTCTATCTATAAATCTATTTATATATCTATCCATCCCATATCTATCTATCTATCTATCTATCTATCTATCTATCTATCCATCCATCCATCCATCCATCTATCCCATATCTATCATTTTATCTATATATCTAATTATCTATGTACAGTATCTATCTCTCCTATGCTGTATTGCGCTATCCCTCTACATATGAGTAGAAGCTACAGTCAGTTCAGCACCGGAGTCAGTGGACAGCTCCACTAAAGCTGTCACCAAGGCGCCCTCCCGGCAGGAGGAAGAAAATGGGGAGTTGCTGCTTATCGCACCTTCTACCCTCCTCCAGGACCAGGGGTACCAGGGAACAGGCAGGTGTTGTCTCTGGGCAGTGCCCTCCGTCCATCTCCAGATTCCCCCCTATGCCGAGGCCCAAGGACAGGGAGGGAGGACTCACTGCATTCAGCTTCCTCAGACTCTATGCACTTCGTCTTCTAACTTTCCAAAGACAATGAGAGCTGCGTCCTGTTCAGAATCAGGCCCTAATCCTCTTACTTATATCCTGAGGGCAGGTAAGCAGTCCACATAAAATAATGACACGGAGAAGAATGACACGCCCGCCAGAATGTTCCCCCTTGGAGAGCACCGGCGGACGGGGACTCCATTAAACTGGGATGCGCATGTGTCTCATGCACACGCGCGTCCCAGTCTCTCAGTGGCTGGGCAGCGGATCCCTGCCCGTCTCCGCTTCGGGGAGATAGGCAGGGTTAGAGGGAGAGTCGGGGCGGCGATGGAGACCGGTGGGGGAGGAATGTGGGGAGCTTCGTTGCCACAGGGTGTGCAAGCATCTCGTGCGCACGCTCCCTGCTGGGAGCTGGCGGCTGAAGGGGGCTGGCGATCGTTTTGTCAGCCCCTGCAGAGAAGAGGCCGGCTACATCTGTATACTGGAACCAGGGTGACTATAAGAGAACCTACTGGTCTCTTTTTGTGCTCTGTAAGGTATGCCCCTATAGATCAGCGGTTCTCAAACTGTGGGTCGCTACTATCTCAGCATTGGACAATCAGACTGATGACTTCTCGAATCTCTCATTCAGTAATCTTCCATTCTCTCTGTCTAGCCACCCCCTGCTTCTCACTGCCACCCTCTGGATCTCACTGCTAACCACTGCCTCAAACTCCCTGCCTCTTCCTGTCACCCACTACTTCTCCCTCTCATTGACTGCCTTCCCAGTCTCCAACGGCCTCTTCTGCTACCTTCTTCCTCCCCATCACCTACTTTCACCTACTGCCTACCCCCTGTCACTCACTGTGTCTGCCCTGTCACTCACCAACTCCCCCTATCACGCACTGCCTCCATGCCATCCCCAAAACCTTCCCAGCAGGTGTAAACTTGGACATGTGCATGCATGTATTAAAAAACCCACACAGGGCAGGAACTGTAAAAGGAGATCATCCCTGCTATTGTGTAAGAAATGAAGTGATTGCATTACCGGCCATTTGTCCTCTGTCTTACTCCTCCTCAATGCTGCCATGCATGTGCTGTCTGCTGACCACACGTGTACTTGTGGCCATTCTGTGGTAACTTGCTGGGGTCCTGTAATAATAATAATAATAATAATAATAATAATAATAATAATAATAATAAGTTATTGTGTGACAAGGTACCAGAGCATAATAGTTTGAGGACCTGTGCTATAGATACATACACGATGATAATTGCAAATTGAATGCAACAATAAAGTAACTTTGTATAGTTTTATACCAGGAGTTGCACATTCCCACAATCACCCCTAACATAAAGTGAGCCAACTTCTGCTTAGCAAATGCCTAACTTGATCTTCCTGGCAACATCCCCTTATTGCACTGAAAGCGGTCAAAAGAACCATCACTTAGCCTCGGGCTGCTCGGAAAGAATACATCATTTATTAAAGAGCTGAGCGCCTTTCATCATTATTAACTAACCTTATAGATTTAGTGAGACAGCTAGATGAGCGCAAACAATTAAAACTAATCTCGTTACAAGTCAATATTTAATCAAAACAAGAAGAGAAAGGGCAATTTCTGGGATTTCATGATACATATTAAGAACCGATGTACTGTGAAGAAGCAACTCAAATACAATGTATAAGAAAAGTTAGAACCGTAGTTATGATATACCATATATACTCGAGTATAAGCCTACTTTTCAGAACATTTTTTTATGCAGAAAATGCCCCCCTCGGCTTATACTCGAATGATGGTCCCACTTGAGTCAATAAGTTTTCCCAGTTTTTTGTTGTAAAATTAGGTGCCTCGGCTTATATTCGGGTCGACTTATACTCGAGTATATACGGTACTAATGCAGTTCACTGAATATAAGCCATTTCTTATAACTGACCGATAGTGAGGAGGACAATAATAATACATTTTGAATTAGATAAAGTGGAGAGAGGTAAGGTGCCAGCCATCAGCTCCTATTTTTCAAACCCAGCCCGTTAGGAGCAGATTGCCTGGTACTTTATCTCTCTTAATCTGTCCCACGGCCTGTTTTATTTATTTGTTATTTATTTTCATGTATTTATGAATGCATTTGTTCATTTATTTACTTATTTACATATTTATTAATTGATTTATTAATTAATACATCAATTAATAAATATGTAAAAAAGTAAATAAATGAATAAATGCGTTATCCATATTTGTGACATATATTTATTTTATTTATGAATGTATGTGTATTTATATATTTATTTATTTATATTTGGTAATAATCCCAACTCTTGCAAATGGTTAATGATATCTGATTACTCGTTTGCCATCAGTTTCTAATTGCCGTTTTGTTCAGTCGCCCCCAGTTTAACTTTATGAGAATTCCATTCTCATTACCGACCGCTCTCCTGGCTTCATAAATATTGAATCCGTTTTGAGCAAATCTAGTTTGTGGGGATAACGGGGATGGGTTAGTGGGGGATAATAGAAGAATATTGCTTTTTAAATTCTACAATATACAGCGTAACGGTAAACTCTTGAAATGTATTAATGATTAACACTTTATGTTCTTTCAAATTTATACGCAATTATAAAATCCTTTTGCAATTTTCTTTCCACTTTAATAAACAATTCTTCAGTGTTCACTAAGTCATATTTATTATTAAAATCTCAATTATTATTTTTTTATTTTTTTATTAAACACAGAAATCATATTACTACATCTGTAGTCTTCTATTGTACTAGCACAATAAATAGTGTGGCCAATATCTGCATCAAATAGTAATCAGTGTTACATAGAATATTCATAAATAATGTCCATTCAGGGCCAGGTTATGGCTTGGGGGATCAAGGGCATTTAAGACAGGTCATCCCCCACCCCACAACAACCGTAAAAGTTTCAAGGAAGCTCCGCTGCGCCCCCTCATACCTGTTCATTGTAGGGGTTCCCCTATTCAATACCTCCTGCCAGGGCTGCCACTAGGAATTTTGGGGCCTGGTTTCCAGTCTGGGTCCCTCCGCCCCCCCCCCCCCCTTCCTTCACTCTTTAATGCAGGACGCCTATGGCCAATCAAAATGCAGCACTGGCTGGTGAGCCGATCAGTGCTCGTGTACCGGCAGTCGTTCTGATTGACTAACGGTACACGAGGTCTGATTGACTCAAAAGCTAGTGCAGCATTTTAATTGGCTGTCTGCTTCCTGCATTGAAGAAGACTGTGCTTCGTTCAGTGCACCAAGCACAGTGCAGGCAGCAGAGTGAAGGGTAGTCCGGGGGGTTGCAGAGGGAAAATTGAGCTGCCCGGCACTCCCAGAGGCCCGGACCCGAGACAGCTGTACCCACAGCACCCCCCTATGAGCGGCCCTGCCTCCTGCTGCCGGCCACCTGTGTCTGTCAGGTTTGTTCTGTTAGTAATGTCATTCCCAAAATGGCTGCCGCCTCATCAGAGACTATTATAATGGGTGCTAGAGGAGTAGCACCCATTTTTAGAGTGACTCGTTAATGAAACAGACCTGACAAATCCCGACGTCCGTCTGGAAGTAGGTAATGGGCGGGGGGGGGGGGGGGGGGAGGGAGGCAATGGAGTAGCCTAAGACTTTTTCTGGGGCAGCTACAAAGGTCCAGGCAGTGAGAGTGGTAGCCCCAGCAGACCCCCAGTACCCCAACTCCACCCGCACCTCCAAGACATTGCAGGTTCTGCAGGTGCTATTGTTAGGCCACTGCTCTTAATATATGATTGTCGTCACCTGTGTTGAACTATTTAATTTATAATAATGCAATTTACACCACCGGAGTATATTAGATTTACACTTGTAGCGTTAGAAGTGATGTACGCCACCTTGCCGTAAGTGTGGCTAGTGAAGCATGGCGATTGAAGAGAGACCGCACGGGTCCACATTAATGGTTGAGCATATAGGTAATAACCTTCCATGATATAACAGTCAGATAAGTGAATGTGAGGGTCTAATTTTGTTTGCTCACCTTGGTTTAGTGCTCTTTTATACTGTATTTTTCCATGGACCCAGCACTTCCTCTGGATAGAATTTCTGGAACGGCTCAGTCCTGTTGTTGCCACCACCAATACTGCTGGGTCAGGTGACTTCTTCGCCCTTCTCCTTGTAGCTGAGTGGTCCTCAGAGCGAAGATCAATACAAACTGTAGTTTCAAATTTTTTGAACCTAGTCAAGACGGCCAATCAAGTCAACGAGCCTAATATGTGATCGATGTCCCCATGATGAGCACATGTTCCCAGAATCACTCATTTCATTTTTATTTAATTAATTTAGCTTCAAGCCCCGATAAATTTCAGGTCAGAAAACAATGAACAATGTCCCAATAAGTCATGCGGCGCCTTCTGAAATAACATTAGCGTTCAAGTAAGGAAAACATCTGTAAAAGTCATGGCGCATAAAATGTAAATGACACCAGGAAACCAAACCTTGTTCCGATTGGCTGAGCCAGTCTATATATTTTAGATACACAGTGGAAAAGTATCTGGTGGGTGCAGCTGGTGCTTGGTAAGGTTGGAAATATCATGTTATTATAGTACAAAGTGCTTATGGGATAAGGTAAGAATAATGTAATGATACATCCAGCCATATAATATTCTGTCTATCTATCTATCTATCTATCTATCTATCTATCTATCTATCTATCTATCTATCTATCTAATATTCTAACTATCCATCTCATATCTATCTATCTATCTATCTATCTATCTATCTATCTATCTATCTATCTATCTATCTATCTAATATTCTAACTATCCATATCTATCTATCTATCTATATATCTATCTATCTATCTATCTATCTATCTATCTATCCATCCATCCATCCATCCATCCATCCATCCATCCATCCATCCATCCATTTATTTTCTCCATACATCTACTATTCTATCCATTTCATAATCCCACCAAATACTTGCCTTAGGTGTAGTTTATGCTGTACCTGGGTATTTCCTCATTTTTACATTTATATCCAGTTTATTGTGTTTGGCTGTAATACGTATGTAATCCCCCGTTACTGTATAGATTATACACATACTGTAGTACACCTTTCTGACAGCAAGCTTTGCTCATTCCGATATCAGGTGTTATCTACACAATGACCCCCAGTGCGCTGACTCCCCTCCTGATCTGTGCGGCTTACATGGCAGGTAAGTCATTTTTATCATTTCATTATAATGGTGACACGTGTGCTTATTGTGAGTACAGTACATTGCGGAAGACAAAGTCTCCTTGTCGTCCCTTACACAGTGGTCATATTTACCTGCCCATGCTTAGCAAAGGATTTGGTTTATTTCCTTGCACACACATACTGTATTTAATTGACACTTTATATCTTTTGCGTTTCTAGTTTAATAATAGGGACTTTTATAATAGAGGCAATCAACCCTCATCTCTCTGCAAAGCAGAAAAAATCCTCAAGATGGCGCCGATACGCTATATATCAGTACTTCCCAAACGTTCTTCACTTATGACGCACTACAGCATCAGCATTTTCGTAAATAATTTGGTTTGGTCCTGAACCACCAACCCGGGGAACTTGCGGCAAACCTTAGACACCCAGTATATAAGCCACTAGGACAAATATTAATACCCCTATATAATATCTAATATAAGTTCCATATGTAATAAGTAGAAGGAAAAACCCAGTGCTAATAGATATAATGGGGGAAATTTACTAAGCTGGGAGTGCTATTTCAGATGAC